>NW_020172592.1:488967-512275 GCF_003031525.2 Neophocaena asiaeorientalis asiaeorientalis
GGGAAAGAGAAATAAATAAAGAAAATAATAATAAAATAAAGTTATTAAAATAAAAAATTATTAAAAAGTAAAAAAAAAATAAAGCCAGAAGAGAGCAGCCAAACCAAAAAACAAACGCACCAACGATAACAAGCACTAAAAACTATACTAAAACAAACAAACAAACAAAATGGACAGACAGAACCCTAGGACAAATGGTAAAAGCAAAGCTATACAGACAAAATCACACAAAGAAGCATACACATAGGCACTCACAAAAAGAGAAAAAGGAAAAAAATATATATATCTATATATAAAAAAAAGGAAGAGCAAGCAAATCAATAAACAACTCTACCAATGATACTAAACTCTAGATACTAAGCTAAGATAAACATAAGACCAAAAACAAATTAGATGCAGAAAGCAAACCCAAAGTCTACAGTTGCTCCCAAAACTCACTGTCTCAATTTTGTGATGATTTGTTGTCTATTCAGGTATTCCAGAGATGCAGTGTACATCAAGTTGAATGTGGAGATTTAATCCCCTGTCCTGAGGCTTCTGGGGGAAATTTCCCTTTCTTTTCTTGTTCACACAGCTCCTGGGGTTCAGCTTTGGATTTGACCCTGTCTCTGCGTGTAGGTCACCTGAGGGCGACTCTTCTTCGCTCAGACAGGATGGGGCTAAAGTAGCAGCTGCTTCATGGGCTCTGGCTCACTCAGGCCAGGGTGAGGGAGGGGTACAGAATGTGGGGTAAGCCTGTGGCCACAGAGGCCAGCATGACATTGCAACAGCCTGAGGTGCACCCTGTGTTCTCCTGGGGAAGTTGTCCCTGACTCATTGGACCCTGGCAATGGCAGGCTGCACAGGCTCCTTGGACGGGAGGTGTGGATAGTGACCTGTGCTTGCACACAGGCTTCTTGGTGGCTGCAGCAGCAGCTGTAGTGTTTCTTGCCCATCTCTGGTGTCCATGCTGATAGCTGTGGCTCATGCCCATCTCTGGAGCTCGTTTAGGCAGTGCTCTGAATACCCTCTCCTCACACACCCTGAAACAATGGTCTCTTGCCTCTTAGGCAGGTCCAGACTTTTTCCCGGACTCCCTCCCCGCCAGCTGTGGCACACGAGCCCCCTTTAGGCTGTATTCACACAGCCAACCCCAGTCCTCTCCCTGGGATCTGACCTCTGAAGCTTGAGCCTCAGCTCCCAGCTCCCACCCTCCCCAGTAGGTGAGCAGACAAGCCTCAGAGGCTGGTGAGTGCTGGTCGGCACTGATCCTCTGTGCGGGAATCTCTCTGCTTTGCCCTCTGCACCCCTGTTGCTGTGCTCTCCTCTGTGGCTCCAAAGCTTACCCCCCGCTACCCCCCTGTTTCCTCCAGTGAAGGGGCTTCCTAGTGTGTGGAAACCTTTCCTCCTTCACAGCTCCCTCCCAGAGGTGCAGGTCCCATCCCTATTCTTTTGTCTCTGTTTTTTCTTTTGCCCTACCCAGGTACGTGGGGAGTTTCTTGCCTTTTGGGAGGTCTGAGGTCTCCTGCCAGCATTCAGTAGGTGTTCTGTAGGAGTTGTTCCACATGTAGATGTATTTCTGATGTATTTGTGGGGAGGAAGGTGATCTCCGCATCTTACTCCTCTGCCATCTTGAAGGTCTTCTTCTCTGTTGGCTTCTATCTTGAAACTAAGTTGTAGTGTGACAAGAGTGCAAGCAGGGAGACTAATTAAGAGGCTACTGAAATGATCCTGGTGAGAGGTAATGACAGCTTGAAGGAATGGTGTATGTTTATGGATGTATGGTGTATGTTAATGGATGTAGTTTATGAGAGAAAGAGTGTGATTAAACATGAATCCAAGTTTTTGGCTTCGGTAATTGGTAGTTTGGGACTTATTAACCGAGATGGGAAAAACTGTTTAGTGGTGCTGGATTGCAGAGGGGGATGGGACACTTGGTTTTGGACATCTAAGTGAACTTGTTGAGTAACAGTTACAAAGCCTGCAATGAGGGAGGAGATCTGGACTGAGGTACACATTTGCAATAATCCATATATAGGTGGTATTTAAAGAGATCAGAATGGATTGGCTCATGAGATCAAATTCCCAGTTCCAATGCTGTTGTCTTTTCTGATGGTGATGGTGTAAACAAGTTGATTTTAGGTGCTTTGACATATTGAAGTTGGTCTGATGATAACATTGAACATATATCTTTTCTCTACTTTTAGCTTTCAACTTTCAACCATCATCTTCACTGTGAAAGCATTTATTGCCAGATAGGGCTGGCCACTGGTGAGCACTAGTGAGCATTTCAACCTCAAGGCACCTAGGAGACAGTACTACTCATACTTCGTTGAGGTCAAAACAAAACACAGCAGAAAACATCCAACTCTAGAACATATTGGCAAATAATGAAAAATTTATTGCGGATTTTGTGGCTTGACAGAGAAGAAAGTTGACACTGCACGGATGAAATGTAATAAAAATCTCCTCCTCAGGCTTCCCTGGTGGCGCAGTGGTTGAGAGTCCGCCTGCCGATGCAGGGGACACGGGTTCGTGCCCCGGCCCGGGAATATCCCACGTGCCGTGGAGCAGCTGGGCCCGTGAGCCATGGCCGCTGAGCCTGTGCGTCCGGAGCCTGTGCTCCGCAACCGGAGAGGCCACATCAGGGAGAGGCCCGTGTACCGCAAAAAAAAAAAAAAAATTCCTCCTCCTTTGCTCTTCCCCCTCAGTTTTTCTTAGACTGCCAGCTGTCACATCTTCATTCTCTTCCCCCGACCCCTCCACTACTTCTCAGAACCCTTCTTACTACTCAAATAATTCACTTTTGGTCTTAGACTTGTTTACTCTTCACCCTCCACAAAACAAAACCTCTACCTACATTTAACCAAACCTATTTTTCCTACAAAGTAGTTCAGCAACCTTCTACTGTGACTCAAGTTTGTCTTTTAGGTGACCAGCTGTCTGTTCCAAAGTACTTATCCAAATAACCAAGAAAACCCAGGTCTTCTTAAGTGTGTGTGTGTGTGTGTGTGTGTGTGTGTAAGGGAGGTAGAGAGAGACAGAAAACAGAAAGAGAAAGAGAAAGAAAGAGACTGCGTGTTGAAGATGTAACTCTCCAAATCAATGCACATTTGTTCCCAAGTTTGGGTAAGAACTACCTTGTAGGCTGAGAATGTATTATTTTTATTTGGTCATAATTTGAATAAGGAACAATATAAAATGCCAAGAAATTTTCAATCATATCTTCACAATCTTTTTACTAATCTTTACCATACTATTACTTATTCATGTTAATATAATTATTTTTGAACTCTCTTCGTCTGCCATATAAAATATGCATCACTGGATAATTGGATATAAACCAGTGTATGTTCTATTTTAACATTTTCGCTTATACTAGTCTTCTCTACTATCATGGATACTGTACTGTGCTATCCAAATCCCCTGTTCAGAACAGAGGGACTTATTTCCTCAGCTGATGGGAAGAATTGTCCTCTGTTAAAGAGAGCCTCTTTACTCAAATTCCATGCCTTTGAAGTAAGGATAAAAATGGCTCAGCTTCCTCACCCCAGCTCAGGACAACTTGGAAGGGCCATCCCAGCTCCAGGGATTGCTGTGCAGTCAGCTAAGGCCGCATTGTGGTTTCTCTGAAGCCCGACTTCTGCTTCCACCCTATCCTGCCTTCTCTTCCCCACAAGGGGTTGGTCCCGAGAGCTGTGCTTTCTGCACACTTATCTCCATATCAGTGTCTGCTTTCTGGGGAAGCCATTCCCTCATAGTCACCTCCTTCCAGAATATTTGAGGTTGAGAGAGTTTTTCTCACACCTGTTCCTGAACTGCCTGCCCTCCGCTGCTTCTCCTAATCATGTGCTCCTGTCTGTCACCACTCGCTCTGCTGTGGGCCACTTCCTGAACCACGATGCTGCTCTCTCCCAGCAGGCGCCCCTCTAGAGCATTCCACATGGGGCAGGCACCATTCCCTTTACTGTCTTATTTTTATTCCCTGCAATATCACCCACACCAGGCTACAAAGGTATATCAGAATTATTGAAGCATTGCAGGCAACTGAAAGCTACCACAAGTAAATATGACTGACTCCATAGTGCAACGAAGAGGAACACAAAATGTTAAATCCATTACTGGGGGATCCTCATGGACACACAATGAGTCTTTATTATGTTCTTTGTTGTCAAATCCTTGTCTCTCCTTTCCCCCGCACCACCACACACAAACACACACACACACACACACACACACACACACACAAACACTGCAATAAGCATTTCCGTTTTCAAATGTTCATAGTATACCTCTTTCTCTTTTAGGGATTTCCCACTCTCAACCTACACTATTTCTTGGATCATCTCCCTCAGAGATTATCTCCCCCTTCCCGGGTGTTAATTCAGTCCCAAAGTCTGGGCATCAACTGGACAGTCCCATGTGGGCAGCGGCACTTCAAGTCAGTCTACAAGCAGTCTAGGTATCAGTGTAACATACAGTCTGTCTCCTCAGTTTCCCCAGTCATCCAGTGGTTCACTATTAAATCATCTCCTAAAGGCAAGTGAAAATTTTCGGAGCTAGTATTATCTACCTCTGCACTCTGCAATACTGTATCCACTAGCCAGTTCCACTTAGAAGTTCCAGTTACTTCCAATTCTTGAGCTGTGAGTTGATGTATCTCTGGTTTTCATTTTCTTTTGGCTTCGAAATTGGTTATAATTCATCCATCTTGCTTCCACCTCAAAAATTGTGCTGTTGTCATTTTCTTTCCCATTCTTTTTATTCTCATGGATTTATGCTTTAAAAAAAATCTTTGTTGTCATTTTAATGGGGTTTTAGGAGAACCTGAGACAAATACATGTTCAACCCGCTATGTTTAACTCAAAATTCCAAATACAGTATTCTCAAACAGTTAAACTTTGTCTCATAGACCCTAGGTTTATAATAAAATTGTAGAAAACTCATTATTATGAAATATAGGAATTAGTCTCTAAAAGAATTTGTTGTAGGATAAATATTTTGGCTACCATTGAGGTTAAATCATATTGAAATAGGAGGAAATAGGATTTTCTATAATTCCATATGACATATATTAAAATAGCATTTCAATACAAGGATTTGTGAATATAGCCTATCAGTTCTTCTAAAATTCCTCAGTCCTTTCTGGGGAAGACTTCTTCATATTTTTAAACTTCTAAGTAAGAAAAGCAGTCAGGAAATAATATTTTCCCCAGTAAGCTTTTTCTTAACATTAATTTATGTATCTTGTGTCCTATTTTTCACCTCAGTCTTTGTCAGGCAATAAAGTAGCATATTTTAAAAATCATGGATGCATTTCATATTTAAAGATGAGAAAATATGTTTTTATTACCAGTAAGCCAAAGAGTTAGGAAAAATAGCACTTTGTTCTTGAGTGTTAAATGGACAAGTCTGAGCAATACACAAAGCAGTGGGAAAAAAGATACATAGTTAAGAAATATATTACAAATCTAAAATGCTTTTTTACAGCACTGAGGTTTGCAACTGCTATGAGATGAGTAATACCCCATAAGATACAGTTGCTGATTTCTATTTTTCAGGGGTTTTCAACAGACACTAGAAAAGTTTTGTTCCAGAACAAAAGATCAAAGTCTTTTCTTAATTAAATTATAATTGACATACAGTATTATATTACTTTCACGTGCATAGCATAGTGATTCGATATTTTTATACATTACAAAATGATCACCATTATAACTCTAGCTACCATATGTCACCATACAGAGTTATTATATTACTGACTATATTCCCTATTCTGTACATTACATACCCATGACTTATTTATTTTATAGCTGGAAATTTATATCTCTTAATCCCCTTCACCTATTTCATCCATTCCCCCCACTCCCTTCCCCTCTGGCAACCACAAGATTATTTTCTGTATTTATGAGTCTGTTTCCATTTTGTTTTGTTTGTTTTTTTATTTATATTCCACATATAAGTGAAATCATATGGTATTTGTCTACCTTCTAGGTCCATCCATGTTTTCACAGATGGCAAGATTACATTTTTTTTAATGACTGAATAATACTCCATTGTATATGTACACTATGTCTTCTTTATCTATTCCTTTATTGATGGACATTTCAGTTGCTTCCATATCTTGGCTATTGTAAATAATGCTGCAATGAACATAGGGGTACATATGTCTTTTCAAGTTAGTGTTTTTGTATTCTTTGGATAAATACCCAGAAGCAGAATTGCTCGATTGTATGGTAGTTCCATTTTTAGCTTTTTGAGGAACCTCCATACTGTTTTCCATAGTGGCTGTACCAATTTACATTCCCACCAAGGTGCACGAGTGTTCCCTTTCCTCCACATCCTTGCCAACACTTGTTTCTTGTCTTTTTCATGATAGCTATTCTGACAGGTGTGAGATAGTATCTCACTGTGGTTTGATTTGCATTTCCCTGATGATTAGTGACGTTGAGCATCTTTCAATGTGCCTGTTGGCCATCTGAATGTCTTCTTTGGAAAAATGTCTACTCAGATTCTCTGCCCATTTTTTAATTGGGTTTCTTGTTTCTTTGATATTGAGTTGTATGAATTCTTTATATATTTTCAATATTAACCCCTTATTAGATATATCATTTGCAACTATCTTCTGTTCAGTAGATTGCCTTTTTGTTTTACTGATGACTTTTTCACTATGTGAAAGCTTTTTAGTTTGATGTAGTTCCATTTGTTTATTTTTGCTTTTGTATCCCCTGAGAAGCCATATACAAAAAAAAATATTGCTCAGACCAATGTCAAAGAGAGCACTGCCAAGGTTTCCTTGTAGGAGTTTTATTGTTTCAGGCCTTATATTTAAGTCTGTAATCCATTTTGAGTTTATTTTTGTATATGATGTAAAAAAGTGGTCCAGTTTCATCCTTTTGCCTGTAGCCATCTAGTTTTCCCAACACCATTTATTGAAAAGACTGTCTTTTCCCCGTTGTATATTCTTGCCTCCTTTGTCATAGATTAATTGACCATATGAGCATAGGTTTATTTCTGGGCTCTCTATTGTGTCCCACTGATCTATGTGTCTGTTTTTTGTGCCAGTACCATACTGTTTTGATTATTATAGCTTTGTAGTAAATTTGAAATCAGGGAGCCTGATACCTCCAGCTTTGTTCTTTTTTCTCAAGATTGCTTTGGCAATTCAGGATCTTTTCTGGTTCCCCTACAAATCTTAGAATTATTTGTTCTAGTTCTGTGAAAAATGTCATGGTATTTTGACAGGAATTGCATTGAATCTGTAGATTGCTCTGGGTAGTATGGATATTTTAACAATATTGATTCTTTCAATCCATAAGCCCAGTATATCTTTCTATTTATTTATGTTGTCTTCAACTTCTTTTATCAATGTTTTATAGTTTTCAGGGTACAGGTCTTTCACCTCCTTGGTTAAATTTATTCCTAGGTATTTTATTCTTTTTGATTCAATTGTAAATGGGATTGTTTTCTTTATTTTTCTTTCTAATAGTTCATTATTAATGTATAGAAATGCAACAGATTTCTGTACATTAATTTTGTATCCTGAAACTTTACTGAATTCATTTTTTAGTTCTAGTAGTTTTTTGATGACGTCTTTTGGGTTTCTATTTATACTATCATGTCATCTGCAAATAGTGATAGTTTTATTTCTTCCTTTCCCATTTGGACATATTTATTTCTTTTTCTTGCCTAATTGCTGTGGCTAGGACTTCCAATGCTATGCTGAATAAAAATGGCAAGAGTCGGAATCCTTGTCTTCTTCCTAGTCTTAGAGGAAAATTTTCAGTTTTTCACTGTTGAGTATGATGTTAGCTGTGGGTTTGTCATATATGGCCTTTTTTATTCCCTCTACCTACTTTATTGAGAGTTTTTATCATAAAGAGATGTCGAATTTAGTCAAATGCTTTTTCTGCACCTATTGAGGTGATTATATGATTTTTATCTTTTGTTTTGTTACTTTAGTATATCATGTGGATTGATTTGCGGATGTTAAAAGATCCTTGTGTCCCTAGAATAAATCCCACTTGATCATGGTGTGTGATCCTTTTAATGTATTGTTCAATTTGGTTTGTTAATATTTTATTGGGGCTTTTTGCCTCTATGTTCATCATGGATATTGGCCTGCAATTTTCTTTTTTTGTAGTGTCTTTTTCTGGTTTTGGTATCAGGGTAATGCTGGCCTTGTAAAGTAAATTTGGAAGTTTTTCCTCCTCTTTGATTTTTTGGGAATAATTTGAGAAGTCTAGATATTAAATCTTTAAATGTTGGGTAAAGTTTACCTGTGAAGCCATCTGGACCTAGACTTTTGTTTCTTGGGAGTCTTCTGATCACTGATGCAATTCTTTTACTAGTAATCAGTCTATTCAGATTTTCTGTCTCTTCATGATTCAGTCTAAGATTGTATGTTTCTAGAAACTTATTTTTTCTTCTAGATTGTCTAATTTGTTTTCTAATTATTCATAGTATTCTTTTATGATCCTTTGTATTTCTGTGATATCAGCTGTAATTTCTCCTCATTTCTGATTTTATTTATTTGGTCTCTTTTTTTTCCTTGATGAGCCTGGCTAAAGGTTTTTCAATTTTGTTTATATTTTCAAAGAACCCGTTCTTGGTTTTATTGATCTTTTCTATTGTTTCTTTAGTCTCCATTTCATTTATTTCATCTCTGATCTTTATTATTTCCTTCCTTCTATTAATTTTGGGCTTTGTTCTTTTCTTCTAGTTGCTTTAAATGTAAAGTTAAGTTGTTTATTTGAGATTTTTATTATTTCTTGAAATAGGCCTTTGTTGCTATGAACTTTCCTCTTAGAACTGTTTCTGCTGTGTCCTGTAGATTTTGGATCTTTCTGTTTCCATTTTCATATCTTAAGGTATTTTTTCATTTCCACTTTGATTTCATTGTTGACCATTAATTGTTTAGTAACATGCCATTTAGTCTCTACATGTTTGTGTTTTTTCCAGTTTTCTTTTTTGTAGTTGGTTTCTAGTTTCATACTGTTGTGGTTGGAAAAGATGCTTGATATGATTTCAATATTCTTAAATTTATTGAGACTTGTTTTGTGGTCTGGCATGTGATCTATCCTGGAGAATGTTCTGTGTGCACTTGAAAAGGCTGTGTATGTATTTTGCTACTTTTGGTAGGAATGTGCTGTATATACTTGTTAATTCTATGTGGTCAAGTGTGTTGGTTAAGGCCAATGTTTCCGTACTGATTTTCTGTCTGAATGATCTATTCATTGATGTAAGTGGAGTATTAAAGTCCCTTATTATTATTGCATTGCTGTCTATTTCTCTATTCCTGATAATATTTGCTTTGTATATTTAGATTCTCCTATATTGGGTGCATAAATGTTTACAAATGTTGTATCCTCTTTTTGGATTGACCCACTTATCTTTATGAAATGCCCTTTTTTTGTCTTTGAACTCTTTATGAGGTAAATTGCTTATCTCCATTTAATTAAGCTCTTTCTTCTGGGGATTTGCATTGTTTTTTGGTTTGGAACATATTCCTCTGTCTCCTCATTTTACCTGTCTCTCTGTGTTTGTCTGTATGTATTAAGTGAAACACTTACCTCCCTCAGTCTTGAAGTAATGGTCTTGTGTAGGAGATTTTCTGTGTGACCCAGAAGCACAATTTCTCCTGGCCTCCAGAGCCACCATGCAACTCTGTGGGCATTCCTTGTGTGAGCTGTGTGCACCCTCTGGCTGTGTTAAGGCCATGGCTACTGTGCAGTGAGGGCAGGGCTCAGAGCACCCACCTAGGCAGATTAAAGCTTGGTTGCTGCAAGGAGGGTGGTGTCTTGGGGTGCTTGATGACCCAGTTGTGGCCCATCCACTGTGTGGGGAGGGTAGGTCTCAGGACACTCACCTGTCCTGGCTCTGTAAGAGGTGCTGCCTGATTTATTCTTGATATGCTCCTATTGTTGGGTGTTTGCTGAAGCCTATCAGTGTTCGAAAGAGAGAAATCTCATTTAGCACTTAATTTCAGGCTCATCGTATGCCAGACCCTCAGACAGCAGCTTTTAAAGTATGCATATGTATTCAGTCCTGTGGGGCCATAATCTTAATGCCTGCTGGCCTCCAGACCAGGAGATCTGCAGGTGTCTCCTGGGAACAGCTGCAAAAATTGTGGCTCCTGATAAGCGTATAGGCTCTTTTCTGGGGAGTCTTAGTAAAGCTAAAGGGGTGTGCAAGGATGGGGTCGCCTTGCTTATGTTTCCTGAAAGCACCTCTTTAGCCTCCAGATGTGAGGGTAACCTGAAGCCTGTCCTGCAGGGTGAAACTTCAGGCTATGTAAATAGGTTTTTTCCATAGGAAGACTGGGGTTGTGTTACAGTCTGCTGTCAGTGCAGTGCCCTGGGAGTGGTGCCCTGCCAAGAACTGTCTTTCTGATTGTTACAGTCCTGTGGAGTTCAGAAATGCTGGCCCCCTTGGCCACCAAGGCCAAGAGATATGTCCCCTGTGTGAATTGCATGTACCTGCTGGCTTTAGCTAGGTAGCTGGAGAGTGTAGAGGTCAGGGCTTGTTCTCTTGCTTCAGGGAGGCAACAAGGAAATGACTTGACTATTTGCACCCACTGGCTTCAGCAATGTACCATGAGAATGCCTTGTCTGTGCATGTGTTAGCTTTAGGCCACAGAGAACACCAGCCCTAGCCAGGGGGCAGGGAAGTGTTGAGTTGGCAGACTTTAGCTAGGGAGGAGGAGAAAGCCACAACTGTCAAGCTCACCTGCCCCAGCCAGGAAGTGGGAGAGTGCTGCAAGCCACTGGAGCTCTCTGGCTTCAGCAACGGGCAGGGTGGTGCCCACAATTGATTGCTTGCCTCCATGTCGCAGCTTGCCCGCCTGTAGTGGCAGGTTAGGTGGGAGTACAAAACTGGTGTCTGTCAGTGTCTCAGTCTCCAGGGAGTGTTTCCACCATCCCCATCTCTCTAACCAATACTTGTATATTCACAAATGGTTCTATTTCATATATAGTTGTGGCACTTTTCAAGCTGCTGTTGTTTTGCTGGGTCTCAGGGTGAGTGAGATTGCATGGGAGCCTTTTAAGAGGAGAGTCTCAGTTTCCCATAGCACTTTGGGACCCTTGGATGGCAGCCCCATTGGTTTTCTTTTTTTTAATAAATCAATTAATTAATTTATTTATTTTCGGCTGCATTGGGTCTTCGTTACTGCGTATGGGCTTTCTCTAGTTATGTCGAGTGGGGGCTACTCTTCATTGAGGTGCGCAGGTTTCTCATTGTGGTGGCTTCTCTTGTTGCAGAGCATGGGCTCTAAGCTCATGGGCTTCAGTAGTTGAGGCACGTGGTCTCAGTAGTTGTGGTGCACAGGCTCTGGGATGTGCAGCCTTCAGTAGTTGTGGCATGCAGGCTCAGTAGTTGTGGTGTGTGGACTGTAGAGCACAGGCTCAGTAGTTGTGGCACACAGGCTTAGTTGCTCCATGGCATGTGGCATGTGGGATCTTCCCGGACCAGGAATCAAACCTGTGTCCCCTGCATTGGCAGGTGGATTCTTAGCCACTGTGCCACCAGGGAAGCCCCCTACCACCATTGGTTTTCTAACCCAAGCATTTTGGGTGCTCCTCCCTCTTGTGTAGATTCTAGGAGCTGGTGTGCCCGATGTTGGGTGCCAATCCCTTGCTTCTCCAGGAGCAGCACCTGTCTGGTGAGATCCCTCCTAATGTATGTCAGGGGGTGGGTTTTTTGGTAAGAGCGTTTTTCTGCCTCTCCTACCTAACTTCATGTCATCCTTTTTATCCTTTGCTGTGGAGCAGGTGTTCAGCTACTTCTCAGGTTTTTTTCAGAGGGGATTGATCCACAGGTGGGTGTATATTTGTTGTGTCCGTGGGAGGAAGTAAGTTCAGGCTCCTCCTGTGTTGCCATCTTGAACAGCCTCCTCCAAAGTCTCTTTTTGAAGAGTAGGTAGGTGTTATTGATGGGACTGGGGATTTACCCTACTCTGAATTCATTCAGGGAAAGTCAATTTCTTTAAGGTATATAAAAAAAAATGCATCCATAAGAGGTACAATGGTGACATTACGTTTAAAAAATACAAATAAATACCAAGACTGGAGGAATAAAAAGAAGCATGCAGTTCCAAACCAACAGAAGTAGTTTAAAATGTTCTTTACTGCATTATGGAACTAATCCCCATTCCTTGAGTCACCTGTATTTTGCTAACTATTTTGCATTTATTAAAGACTATTTTTATTGATTACTTTGATATTTTCCCAACAAACTGCCCCTTTTCAGTTGTTTGGTAGTTTTGTTATGAGCCATGATGCTAATGAAATAACCAAATGGGAGAAGAACCACATTTTTTCCTTTTCTTCATATATGGTGAAGTTTCCTATTCTTCCAATTCTCCTAACACCTCATTATGCTGTTAGACCATCTATTCTAAATTTGCCTTTGGAGTTGGGAGTATTGAGCAGCCTCTTTTGACAACTGACAGGAATATTACTTTCTTCAATCATGGCCCCTAAGAACACACTGTAATGGAAAGAATGCTTTTCTGTGACAAGTACTTCAAAAACAGATTTCTTCTTGGTCCATAATTCACATGTTTTATGTGGAGGATCCACTTCCATGCTACTTGTCATGTCAATACTATTATTATTGTGTTAGATATGCCCATTGAAGACACACATGTACATCTTAAGTTGAAACACATACACTCACACACACACATTCACACACACACACACACACACACACACACACACACAGTGATCTTTCCCTTTCTGGTGAGGCTAAAACTTGGAGGAATACACACACCCCACTTACATTAAATAATGTTGGATGGGAAAATCCAGTGTTCTTGACTTATCTTAGAATTTTGGCTTTGGTGAGCACCCTGATGTGCCTTAAAACAGTTATCCAACCTTACTCATGTGATGATGATAGAGCTATATGGTAGCTGCAATCAGAGCATTTTGTGGTTGACTAATTTAAAACTTTATTCTTAGTACAGGTGGTTTTTAGCCTATATTACTGTCCAAGCAGGAAAACAGGTGGCACAATCAAAGGGGTAAAGAGGGTTTGAGTCACTTCTCATGGAGATGTGGGCAGTGTGAGAGGAGTCAACAAGTTGTAGAGAAGTACCTACAGCCCAGAAATAGCAACAAGTCCTTAATGTCCCTCAGCCTGAGGTGTTGAGGGGTGAAAGCAGTTGAGCAGAACCCTGTGAGAGCTGCATCTGTGGGAGCTGCAGGCTGAAGAAGAATGCAGTCACTGCCAAATTATGGCTCAGTAGGCAGAGCTGGAGAGGTTGGACTAAGAATGGCGTGACTTCTCTCTCTGAGCCTCCCACAGGCAAAAAACCCAACCAGTAGCCCAAAGGCAAGGAGGTCCAGGTGATGCAGTCTGCAGAGGCCAGCCTTCTAGGCACAGAGCCAGACTGGGAGGAGAGTGGGCCTGGAGGGAATGGATGAAATATTCCCTTTCAACTGAAAATGTGACCCGATTACTATGAAACTGAAATTACATTGAGATTAAACTGAAAATGTGATTCAGTAAAACTCAGCTACTGATTACGGATTACACAAAGGCACAAATGATGAAGAATAGAGCATAAATGAACAGTTAAGGTTGGAACCCAAAATGAATTGACACATTTAATAATGTGCTCAGTCAATATTTAGTTCATTTATTTATCCATTCAGTCATCTATTTGTCTATTCAAGGTGAGAGGTTTAATATAAATTGTGATTTATATTCAAAGCCTAACTTAAATTTTAATTAAAAACAAAAACGGTTCCCTTTTTTTAGTGTATCAGAGGGCCAGGATTAGAACTCATGAATAATAGGGATAAAACAAATACAGTTGACCCTTGAACAACACAGGTTTGAACTGTGCAGGTCCACTTATATGCAGATTTTTTTCACTAAATACACAGTACGGTATTACACGACCCATGCTTGGTTGAATCTGCGGATGTGGAGTCAGGGATGGGAGTCTGCCTGTAAAATTACACGTGGATTTTCAACTTCATGGGGTTGGCTCCCCTAACCCTCCTATTGTTCAAGGGTCAACAGTATACGGTATTTTATGTGATAAGCTTATGTGTTCTACGTGTGTATGCAGACACACCTGGAAAATTTTTTGTTAAAGAGCTAAAGAAAGAAGAAGGAGAAGCGACTAGGCTGTTGGGGCAAAGAGAGAGAGAGGGCTGGGCTGATTTCAGTTAGTAGGGAAAGAGTGGGACCAACAACTTGGAAAAGTGGGTAGCAGCACAGCAGACATACTCATTGGTCCACACCTAGCTGCTAGAAACAATTCTATGGTAACAGCAGCGAGCTTATCTTCCCCATGAAAATCTATTTGTGCTAGAATATAATCAATATCAGATTCTTTCTTACTCTGGTGGATGTGGGACATGGTGAAATGATCGACAGTGTGAAAAGAAGAATGAAAAGTAAAGTTGTAGGTTTGGGAAAAAAAACCTTATTGATTCTACATATCTTTCATATAATTGTGTAAATGTGGGCTTTAATTTTATGCACTCCTGCCTACTCCTCTAACTCATCTGGAGTGACACAAGGAGGACAAAGTGACTGCCTAGGTACTTATGTAAAAGCTAGGCTGTAGGATCAGACAGAGCTGGCATCTAATCCTGACTCATCACTTACCAGCTCTGTGATTTTAGGCAAGTTGCTTAATCCCTTAAGACTCAGTTTCCTCAAGGGCAGAAGATGGGTTACACTGGTATATTTATCAAGTTATTATTTGGATTGATTGAAATAGCAGAGCAAAATGCCTGATACTTGTTAAATCTCACTGAATGTGAGCTGCTGTGATGTTAAGGATAATACCAATGTGGTCACAATGGCAATGTTAGAATGGTTCTTTCTGATGGCTACTATTGCTAGGAACAATATCAATGAAATTTCAGGTTTGATAAAATGGCATCATTTGAGAGTGAGTCACAAGTATGTATTATAGACAAAACTGTTACCACATTAAGATTGGTGATAGCACTTTAGTATAGATAGCTAAAAATAAACATTGTGTGTAAGTTTACTTTTTTTTTTTTTTTTTTGCGGTACGCAGGCCTCTCACTGTTGTGGCCTCTCCCGTTGAGGAGCAATAGGCTCCGGACACACAGGCTCAGCGGCCATGGCTCACGTGCCCAGCCGCTCCGCGGCATGTGGGATCTTCCCGGACCGGGGCACGAACCCGTGTCCCCTGCATCGGCAGGTGGACTCTCAACCACTGCGCCACCGGGGAAGCCCTGTAAGTTTACTTTTGATCACAAATCCCTCTTAATAAGGGAGAGGCAGTTCACTAGTCTGAAAGGCCAGACATCCACATATTAGTTAATTTCTTAGGTTTCCTTGGTTTTGATCTTTGTGTTTTGTCTTTCCAATAAATATAATCTTTCTCACACTATCCTTCTTGGTCTTCTTAGCCTCAATCCCTAGGAATGGCTCTTTCTCTACTGCTGTGGATATTGCAAGGGATGCATGGATTGCTTTTGCAAGTAATCAAGTTTACTGAATATGTGTATTACCAGGACTGGCTGACTTAGTGCTAGAGTCTTATGAGATTCTTTTGTTTCTCTCATATTTCTCAATATTGCATCTTTTGTCTCCTTCATTCCATAATCAGTAAACTGTGGACTAGGACTTTGTGTGCTGCTTCAGCACACTGGTTAGGAACTAGGCTCTGGAGGCAGACTGCCTGTGTTTGAATTTAGGCTCCAATCTTCACAGGCTAGCTGTGGGATTTTAGCATTAATTAACTTAATCTGTCTCAATTTCCTTCTTCAGTGGTGACAACTATTAGCACCCAGATTTTAGGATTGTTATAACAATTAAATGGGATAACCTAGACTAGTGCCTGGTGTATAGGAAATCCTTAATAAATATTATTATTATTATCAGTACTACTTGAGGTTCCTCCCTGTGAGAGGATTGTACTTCCTACTGCATTGAAGTTAGACTTGGCTAAGTGACTTGCCTTTGCTAATGAAATATGGGGGGAATTGATGTACGCGACTTTCACACAGAAGCTTTTAGAATCAGTGTACTCCAGAGCTTTGCTCCCTCTGCCAAGAATGCACTTTCGAGATCGCTACGCTCTGCCTGTCTAAGCCCAGGAACAGACACATCATGGAGGAGACTGGCAGCTCAACTGCCAAGGACCAATTTCATGAGCATGAAGTAAACCTTGAGTTTTGGGGAAGCTGTTTGCAATTGTGCATAACTTAAAGAAAGCAAATATGCCAACAGAATTCATTGTCAGACTGTTACTTGTTCACTGTCTTTATACCTGTAGGACTTTGTTTCCTTCTCAGAGAGTAAAATATGTGTTCTGTGGCTTAGTGAAGTTGATCATTTGTCCAATAAAAGACTTGATCTCAGAGCAGTGCCACCCTTAAGACAAGTTCATGTTACCCTCTACTCAGTTCCATCGTTGTCTTATATTTGATATTCTGTTAAGAGTCGCATGGCAATTTATGAAAATTTAGTTATAAAACCCTGGTGTTTTCTCTTTTAAGAATTTTCTGCCAATGACATTCAGATAATTTAAAAGCTGTTTATTGCTATTCTTTTGCTTGGAAGAAATAATGCCTATAATTTCAAACAGAAATTCATATTACCATAAATTATTAAAAGAAAAAAGACAACAGCATAATGGGAATTAATTTACTTAGTACTTTCTATGTGTTCCTGAATTGCATGAAAATAAAAATTGGGAATTTTGAAGTCCCTAGAAAAGCTTATTATGTAATAAAATCCAGAGATTAAATTTTTTAAACACTTGTTCATAAATTTTAAGAAAAATTTCCATAGATTTTCCAATTATACTTAACATTACATGATTATAGATTTCAATGATCAAAACTATTATAAAACAAATAATTTTTTGTTAATAATCATGCCCCAAATTAATCTTTTTTTCTAAATTTAAATTTTCTTTAGACTATTTTTATGGTTGTATCCTATCTTCTTAGGCAGCCACAGGAACTATAGGAGAGAATGTACTCCTTTATAGGCAATTACAATCATCTTTAGAGAAGGAAGGTGCATTCCAGTGTCCTGAATGTTCAGAAATAATAACTGCAAAGTTAACAGCAGAAGATTTAGAATGGGACAGCAGAAAAGGAGAGTTATAGTGGTAAACTGTCTTTAAATACTAATCCAAATAATATCAAATGTATTGGAAAATTTTTACCATGTATGGAATTTTGGCTCAGAAGAAAGTAATAAGTTAGAAAAGGAAGGTAGGCATACTTTTCTTCCTTCTTCCTTCCTTCCTTCTTTCCTCCCTCCCTCCCTCCCTCCCTCCCTTCCTTCCTTCCTTCTTTTTTGTGCTTACACAGAAAAGGCAGACTGGGCAAGAATTTCACTTGGAGGAGGATGCTGACACAGAAGGTATGTGTTAGATCAGAGAGGGGCTCTTAGTTCTGAAAAAATTAGGACCTGACTTGTGGTCTTCGGCTAGTTACTTAAAACTTCTGGATCTCAGTTTCCTCATTTGTAAAATTGAACTGGATTAGATTTAATCACTAAAATCAGGGTAACAAACTTCTGAAACTCCATGAAATTCTGTAACGAAACACAGTCTTTTTAACAATACTGAGTAACAGAATTTTTCTAGTAGAGCCAATATCAATTTTTTGAAACAACTTTGGAGTTTTGGAAGATATTATGGGTTGGTTCACTCATTCATTCAAACTCTCTTTCACAGGAAAAATAAATAATAAATAAATATGAAATAAAATTTGCTATCCCAGCCTCCCTTGCAGACAGGGTTGATGGCATGACATAGCTGTGGATAGTGAGAACTAGGTAGTAGTCTGTTTGGGACTTCTGAGAAAGTTTCTGTTTCCTTGATATATGTGTTACCTATTTTACATTTCCCCTCACCCTTGCCTTTGCCTACCCTGTAGAAAGTAGATTTGATGTCTGGAGCTGCAACAGCCATTTCAGACAATAAGGAAAAGGCCTTGAAAAATCACGAAAACTTGGCCTTCCATCCTTGAGCTACCAAACCAATACCAGCAGCTTCCTATCTCCAGACTTCTTATTGTGCTAAAAATATAAATAAATAAAACTTTTAGTTTGCTCAAGGCACTGTTTATTTAGACTTTCCACAGCTGAAAGCAAACTTTAACTCTTAGAGGACTGAAAATAGACTCCTTTAAAAAGGAAGGCGTCCTAAAATTTGTAGTATATGTTTATTCGTATGGCAAACAACATTGTGCAGCTGGTTGAACAGCCTAAGTTCAAAAGGTAACATTAAATTTATACTTTCACATCATAAGATAACATTTTTTTAAGAGCTAAAATATAACTTAATGATTACTTCAAGCATAGTGAAAAACAACCCACAAATGGCATTACTTTGTTCAAGTTCTTCCTTTAATTGGCATAAAATTTTGTTAAGAATTATTTTCTAATAAACACTTTTAATTTACCCACCAGTATTATGTATAAATATAGGCATGTGCATTTAAATATACATCTAGATTTTGGATGAATTTCTTTCACTGTAAGCTGATTAGCTATAGATTAGAGGTACATAAATCACTTTGATATGGATATGAAAACTACTCTTTTAAAAGAAACTCACTGTGAAAGTATAAAAAGCAAAGGCTTTTCTTTGATTGTTTCATAATTCGAAAACTCGGTTTGACAGCCTGCTAACGTGAGTGTGATAACAGCACTTCACATCTGTATGTGACTAATTGCAATTCAGAGTATTTCATAAATGAGCAAGGGGTTGTGATTAAACTTTACTAGGACCCACACATTTTTGCTTAAGAAAGGAATTATTAAAAATAGAGGCAGCATATTCATCTAGTTTCCATTCAATATTTAGCAAGGGAAAGAAATCCTTAATGTGTAACATTACAACCTCTATTAGTGCATAGACCTCTCCCTTCAGCGGGGAATTCCTGAACAGGCGATGAGCAATACAATATCCATTGTTGCAGACCTAGAAATGGACAAAATGAATTCAGAAAAAATAGCCACTTAAACCTCCCGAGGAGGTTATCAGCAGCCACGAGAGAAATTATTTTCAAAATGAAATGACTTCTAGGAAAAAATGATCTCAGTGAAAACTGGAACTTTTATGGAGAGGACTAATAATGTGCTCAAAGATTTTTTGGGATTACAAACAAAATTAAAGATACATGATGGAAAAATGCTACAGTGGGTGTACAGAATTGGCCTTGCAGGTTGGGTAGTTTCTGAGTTCAAGAGGCTCTGCTTGATGATGGATATATCCTTTTCCCTTATTATAGATGCACATGCTGACTGTTTTAAATCTGACCAGGGAACCCAAAGTTCAGGGCCACCTTGCACGGAACACTTCCTGGGAGGTCAGATGCACAGACTGTGGGAATGTTGCCTGTCATTCTTATAATTCTTACAGCTCTTTTTTTTCATCCTTTCATATTTGGTATTACACAGGGAAAGAGCCAGGTTTGGTGGGTCTGAAGCTCATACATATTTGGGGCCCTATTAAGTAAAATAATACTAAATTATAAATACAGAACCTTAGAAGATGTCGGTGCAAATGAGGGTCTCTGAAACTGAAGCCTCATTAGCTTCATAGTAAAATTATCCTCTGGTATATTATTCTAGCTAAATGTCCTTACCTATTACTTCTAAATATTGTATCTTTACTTTTTAAATGGTATCACCCTGAAACTAGTATTCAGAAAAAACAAATTACAGGATCTGCTACAGGGTTCTGCACTTAGTGGGTGTTCAATTACTTTTATTGACAGTGTCATAAATAAAGGATGGGATTTTTATCATTCATAAGAACATTTATTTTTAAACATAATGGAAAACAATTAAAAAACATACCTTTGTTGTAACAAAACACAAAGAGGTCCTAAAAGGCTGTACTTCAGAGGTGATCACTGATGAGAACTGAATCAAGCATAGCACTTGGTGGTCCAATTATAGGAACTCAGGAAGGACTCTGCAGTCAGACTGGATAGGTTAGGCAAAGGTGTGGTAACAACAAACCCTCAAATATCAGTGGTTTATTCCTTGCTGATATTTATGTCCTCTGTGATTTGGTGGAGGGCTCAGTGTGGCCTTTATTTCCGAAAGGGACTGTCGTCATATGCTAAAATGCTAATCTAGTGGCTGAGGGCAAGAGAAATAGAGGAACAACAGGAAGGCTGTTAAAGATTCCCCTTGAAAGTGGCACATCACTTCTGCTAACATTTCATTGGATAAAATAAGTCATATGGGTAATTGGTGTAGTGGGAGGTCTGGCCCTCTGGGGGATGCCCCAGACATTTCAAATGGTAATAAAATGTATGCAGTACTTCTCCCTATAAAGAAAACTACACAACATCTAGCATCACCACCACCACCACAAACACCTCATTTGTCTTCCCTTCCATGCCTAACATTTAAAAAAAATTGAGCTTTATCATAAGGCTTTTTCTTTTTCTGCTAAAATGCAGAGAATATTATCCATTTTCCTGCAGGGAAAATTTTTGTTTAAACCTAGTCTTGCAATCCATAACAGCCTATGATGGTGAGGGCACTAGGCTAACCCCTGGAGAAGAAAGTACAAATGAGTGCACAAGAATTCCAAAAAAATTATGTAGATACTTTGCCCTAAAGGAGGCAGGGCTAAGTGCCCACTCCTTACGTGTGTGTAGGCTGTGCATAGTGACTTCCTTCCAAACGCTGTTTCAACCAGGTCAATATCAACAGGGATAAATCATGTTGCTGACATGTACTCTTTATATGATGTGCTGAAAAGGCACTTTATGATCTTCGTCACCAAACCCATAAACCCAATCTCATCATGAGAAAAATGTCAGACAAATTCTAAAAGTGGGGCATCCTACAATATACAACTACAACTGTCACTGTCATGAAAAACAAGGAAAGCCTGAGAAACTGTCACAGCCAAGAAGAGCCTGAGGAGACATGGTCACTAAATAGAATGTGGGATCCTTTGATGGGACCCTGAAACAGAAAACGGACATTAGGTAAAAACTAAGGAAATAGGAATAAACTACGGACTCCAGTTAATAATGTATCAACATTAGTTCATTAATTGTAACAAGTATACAATACTAATGTAACATGTTAACAACAGGAAAAATGAAATGTGTATGTGGGGGAATATATGGGAACTCTCTACAGTATCTTCTCAATTTCTCTAAAATATAGCCAATTAAAAAGAAAACTACAAGAAGTTTATTTATCTCTTATCTCTTGTAAAAATAAAATAACAGTGTGTGAAAAAAAAAACTACAAGAAATAGGAATGAGTATCTATGTTCTCCCACTGCTCAGTTGAGGAGAGAGTAAAACCAGAAAAATAATTATAATACAGTGTCATAAATGCTGTGACTTAGGTTGGAACAGAGACCTGTGGGAGCGCCATCACAACTTTGAGAAACTTTTCTACTAAACCATATCTTTAGAATATTTGAGTCTCCCATAGCACCTAGCAAGTGCCTTGCTCAAAGTCGGCATTCGAATATCTAAGAGAATGACAAGGAATTCAGCTCCTTGTGAAATGACCTAGATGAGGTAGACATAAATAATTAGAGTTGAGTAAAGAATAACTACGGCCTGTACCACCTCCCCAAGGGGTAAAAACAAGTTCAGTTTGGCCATACACACCTTTATTACATAAATATCTAGGGAAATCCCAGCAATATATGTTTTTTGTGCTTCAAAAAAGGTGTTTTTGGTGCTTCAAAAACGACTTCACATGAAAGGTTTTCTTGAGAGACAATAGAGGGAAAATTGTTTCCTTTTGAGTCAGTAGTAGGCAAACAGAAACATCATCTTAAAAAAAAATAAAGGCTGGACACTTGACCATTTCAGAAAGGGTTCCATTTTGGAAAGTAAAGGGTGAAAAGTCACTAAATGTTTATACCTGCTTATACCTAATTCATACGAGAATAAGGAGTTTCCCTAAAATAGTCAACAACAGATTTCTCCACTGAGAGCCCATTACAAGATTCATCATGCTCATCAATGGAATTCCTAGCAGACAGAAAATTAAGCTAGATGAAGTTCTAGCACCAACGGCCTTAGGAGTGTGACCTTTTTATTTAAAGGTAGCTGACAACGCTTGGAAGGTGAATTCTTGATTAGAGCAAAGTGAGGGTTAAATCTAACCACAACATGCCTTCATTCTACCATGAATGCTGGACTATTTTAAATTAAATTACAGGCACCATACCACTAACTTTCTCGGAGTTATCCTGGTTTTATGGCATTGGTAGTTTGGCTTTAATCTTAGGGCTTAAACTGAACCCTGCTACTAACTTGAGAGACCTTGGTCAAATCACATCACTTCTCTGGATCCAGGTTCCCTCCTCTGAAAATGAGGGCACTGGGTTAGGTCTCTCTTGTTCTTTACATCCCTATAATCCATGAGCCAGATGTGTTTTACATGACATTGAGGAAAACATAAACGTATATGTAGAAACACTAACTTTAATTTGCGTGAGGGTCAAATTATAAACAGTGTACACCATAAATATTAGCCTCTTCGAGTGACCACATGTTAGCGTCAGACAAGCATGTTTAGGGTTACATTTTTAAAAAAACATCTTTCAGTGTTCTACGCTTTATAAATAATTCTATAGGTATTAGTGATACTAATATGGACTAAGTTATAGGAGTTAAAAAAAAAAGTCCACAAAATGAAAATACTAACCACTGAAGGGGATCACCTCAATTCTCAGACATACTAACTCTACCTCCCTTCTCTCAGGGTTGGTTTCAGAGCAGATGGTGCTCTCCGTTCAGCCTTTAAAACGCCACAAACCTACTTTATGTTCCCAGTAGCCGTCACCATATTTCCTCGCGTCTCCCATTTGGTCATTACACCCCAAATGAAAAATCCCCTTGAATGATCCTCTGAAGTCCAAGCAACTGTGGGGACGCTCCAGGTACCGCCCCACAACGCTCTCTTCTCTCAAAAAAGAAGTCGCGGAGCCGCGGATACGTGGGGCCGCGGACGCCGCGCGCACCTGAGCGGCTGGCTCCTTCCCGGCGCGGTCCTCGGCCCGGCCCCGGGCTGCCCAGGGGCACTGCAGGAGGAGAGCGAGCCCCGGCCGCCCCACCGGCACCTTGCGCCTCGCGTGGGCGTGTTTCGCTTCAGAAATCTCAGGTCGTCTCAGGCGCCCCGTCCTTCCCCGGGGAACAATCGCCGGTCCAGCCCCAAGCTCCCCTCCGCTCCACCCCAGGCGGCTCTCTGGCCCCTCCCGTCCCCCGCGCGTCCTTCCCCGCGCCTCGGCCGCACGCCCAGGTGAACCCGCAGCCCTCGCTCTCCCGCGCCCGTGCCTCCCGCGTCTCTGGCGCCGGGGTCCGCGCTCTCG
>NW_020172592.1:512648-523365 GCF_003031525.2 Neophocaena asiaeorientalis asiaeorientalis
CGGCGGCGCGTCCCGCACAGCGCGTAGCGCACACCCAGCCCGCCCCGCCGCACCCGCCGCCCTCGCCTCAGTCTCCTCCTCAGGCGCCTGCCGCGGCCGGTAAGTCCCTGCTGGCGGAGCACCAGCGGTCCCCGAGTCAACTTTCAGTCACCCCTTTGCTTCTGCCTCGCCGTTCTCTTCTTCTCCGCGAAAGATGGCTGTTTGGAGAAGGGGGAGAAGTTAGGGGGTCGTCGGCGCGGGGCGAAGGAGGGCGCGACAGCCTCGGCGGGAGCGGGCGGAGGTGAGTGACACCACAGCCCGGTCCGCGGCTGGTGGCCGGGGAAAGCCCTGGGAATGGGGGTTGCCGAGCGTCCTCCGGATGCGCTGCTGTATTCCCTACTGGGGCTTCCCAGGTTAACAGCATCCCAGTCCGGACCCCGACGCAGCTTGCCTGGCATCTCGCAGCCCAGAGGTCGGTGGGTCTAAGGGCGCCTTGGCCATAAGTTCGGTGCCAGGTGATCTTTTTGGTGCAGACCTCGACATCTGGTAGACTAGCCGAGGCGTGGGGTCGTCGGCGTGATGTCCCCCCCGCCCGCCGACACACACACACACACACACACACAGCCAGTGGATGTTGGAGCCGAGTTATGAATGAAAAGTTTGTACTGCCAACGTGTTGCTTGAGGGCAGCAATACTTAGTGGGGGTACCTTTGATGTTTTGTGGGGGACTTCAGCTCCAAGTCCATACATGAGAATTCTGGGTTTCAAGAAAAGTTCCGGAGCCTGGGGGATGGGAGATAAAGCAGTTCCTTTGGCTAGTGGAAGGAGAGTGATGAATCGTAAACTTCTTGAGGTGAACTGATTAATTCAACGCCACCCGAGGGTGTCGCAGTGAGGACCAGAGGGAGCCGAGGGCGGGGGCGTTCCCTGAGTGCCTAGCGGGCGGCGTTTGTTTGGCTTGGAAGCCATCGCCCCCTGGTCCGCAGTGAGAGGTGCTGGGGTCAGAGGCCTGAGCGTCCCTGGTGTGACTGGCGCGGGACCGAGGCTGAGAGGAGAGGGGGCTGCGGCGGGAGCGCAGGACGCCGTTCCTGGAATGTGGAACTGGAAATTCTCTAGTGAGTCTCCTGTGCTCTAATTTCAAGAATATCTGTCGTGTTTGTTTTCCCTGCCAGGGAGGTGTGTGTAATCTCCCAAAAGGAACTTTTAGATTAAGTAACTAGAGCATTTTGAAATCTGTGAGGAATGGGATATCTACGTAGATCCCATTATACGTCTGTATTGTGTGTGTGTGTGTGTGTACGCGTGTGTATACGTAGAATGTGGGAGTGGGGTAAGAAGGGCTTTAAAAGTTTAACTTCAACCGGAAAAGAAAATGAAGAGTTAATTTTTTTCTCCCCAAGTGGTTTAACAATGCTTATACAACTGAATACTCTTGTGCTGAGATTTATCATAAAGGGTAAGATTTAGGAATTACAGGTATTTGGAGTACAATCATGTTTTCAAATCTTACAGGCATTATTGAAATCTAGGAAAAGGGAATAAGTACATAGAGAATCTGTATTAAAGAAAAAGTAATTTAAATTACTTGGAAAGAAAATCTTTTGACATTTGAAAAGGTCTGGATGTTATTTTCTGATGTTCTAGAAATCTTTTTAATCCCATAATTAATAACAGCACAGAATAAGTTGCAGTTGGTAAATGAGGACAATTAAAAATGTCATGTTTGGAAGGGATATCTTTTGAACTACTCTTCAGTACTTTGGATGTTTATTATGGGAATTGTGATATTTGCTTTTTACCACAGATAATTAGTCCTCCTTTTCCTTTTAAACCACTGTGCCAGTTTGGACCAGTTTAATTACCCAAACATCAAATCACTGACATGCCTTCTGGAAAGCATTTGTATTAAGATGCTTATTAAGAATATTATATTTTCAAAAGGACAAATAATTTCATCAGTTGTAAAACTTTCTTGTAATTTATTTTCATCCATTTTGTTTGAATGAGGCAAATCTCAAGAAGAGAAGCATTTTCTTGGGATATGTTATTTTCTGTGTGGGAAAAAGTGAATGTCTTCATATATGTTTCAGTCATAAACAGGTGTATGTAGAGTAGGAATCCTGAATCTGACCTTTGATATCCACCTGCCAGCTAGAAGGAGAGATGCTTTCCTGGCTCTCTTCCTGAATCGATCATCTCCACTACAGAACGGACACAGTTAGATGCCTACAAGGTTGTTCAGAAGGAAGTTTAGAGTTTTAAATTAAGTACCAGCTTATGGTTAGGAGGGAGGTGGGTTTTTTTGTTTTTCTTTTGTTTTTTTTCCTCAGTCTTCCTGTTTCTCTCCTTCTGCAATTGATTCAGCCTATTGGGATGGCCTTTATTGGCAAAATCAGACCGTACACTCTGGTTAGAGAGTGTTTGACATATTAAACTGCTATCTTCTGTAAAAATAAAAACGGCTCTTCTGAAATTAAAAAGGTAATTTTAAACATTATCACAGACTGCTATGATTGTTTTACGCCCATTATTATGCCCATTATTATAGTAGACAGTTGCTTTATGAAGTTACTGCCATTATCTATAAATACTTATTGTGTATATTTGGCATGCATTTGGATAATATTTGGGTTTTAAGGAGTTTTAAATCATGAAGCCAACTGACCATATAACCTTTTTAATTAACTAGTTTAAATGATACACATAGTTCAGATTTATATTGATATCTGCATCGAAGTTTGTTTTAGGGTTATATAGCTTTCATTTCTTTTTATTAGCGTTACTTCTATTTTGAATTTGTTTAAATATTACAACATATTATACTGTAATTTACACCTGCTCAGTGGGGAAGGTGTAGGTTATTCTTAAATAGAGATATGGAGAAGTAGCTAACAAGGAGAGTCATTTGAGAAGCATATGGACATCATAAAATCCTTCTGTATGTAGCATCTGTACCTTCTCATTAGTGAAATATTGTAGTCATGGACATTTTTTGTTATTATATCCAAATATGGCTTTTTATTTTTGATTCCATAGATTTTTTAAAGAATGTAATTTATTTGAGTATTTAAGTTGGTGGGGGCTTTTATTGTTTGAAGCCTTTTCCTTTCAACAAAGACATCATACTTAATTTTTATTGTACCTGTTCACAGATACATACCATTGTTTCCTAGCTTGTGATTATAACTCTTACCTTTCCCCGTGATGCTTCAAAACATTTGAGAGATAGGTAGGAAGACATACTGTTCTCATTTTCGGAAGGAGGCAGCAGGTACACTGATAGACCCAAGGTCACACTCTACTGAATCAGTGTGAAGCTGAGGATAACATCTATATTTCCTGTATCCTAGTCACAATAGAAAGCTGCTCCCATGGCTGTGTTTTGACATTTCCATAAATTAAACATTCCTAGATGTTTAAAATGCTGAACTTTGTAGATGTTCAGGTCAGATTTTATGCCAGTCAATATAGTCCTAAGTGACTGGGCCCTTACTGTTGCCTGCTGACTGGAGAGACCCATGACTCCAATAACTGGTTTTAAATCAATTATACCCACCTCTGAGGGGTATCATACTCCATACACACATATATGTGTCCATATCCTACACATCCCTTTGCTCCCACTAGCCCCACCTTATCAACTGCATGCAGCCTTTTATTGGTCAAAGCTGCTTTGAAGTTTATCAGCACAGTTGTCAAGCTTGAGGATCATCAGACTCACTGGTGAGAGAACTCAGAACGTGATTTTTGAAGAGAGTATTGAGAGAGGACAGTAATGGACTGTCCACTCTAGAGGCAGCCAGTATCAATTAAGGTACATGTTGTTTTGGGTGTCAGGACATCCACTTTCTCTTATTATCTATGCTTCTTCAGAAATCAAAGTGAACTGAGAGTTTATGCAGCTATCTAGTCATTTCTGTCCATGTAGACCTCTTAACTTTTTTTTTTTTTTTTTTTTTTTTTGCGGTTCGCGGGCCTCTCACTGTTGTGGCCTCTCCCGTTGCGGAGCACAGGCTCCGGACGCGCAGGCTCAGCGGCCATGGCTCACGGGCCCAGCCGCTCTGCGGCACGTGGGATCTTCCCGGACCGGGGCACGAACCCGTGTTCCCTGCATCGGCAGGCGGACTCTGAACCACTGCGCCACCAGGGAAGCCCTAGACCTCTTATCTTGATAAATCAGACTTAAACAAAGGAAAAAGGATAGCAACTTGTTCTTCTGTAGGGAAGGTACTCTTAAGACTTTTTCTTCATCCTCCCAAATGCCCTCTCCTTCAAATTTCACCAGAATTTTTGAGAGTAATTACCCATTTGATTTGTAAGAGCCAAGGTGATAGTCTTTTGATATTGGATTATTAGATTCAAAAGTGGAATACATTATCCGGGATGCAGAAGAAACCATTGCAATTTCATAGAAAATAGTAATATGTAATCTTATGCAAGCTCACATGTATTTGATGAAAATACTTTCAGCATTTTTGAATAAGCAGATGGTACCAGGAGCTCTCTACTCTATTCGGTTAATATATATATATATATGTGTGTGTGTGTATGTGTGTGTGTGTGTGTGTGTGTGTGTGTGTATATATATATATATATAAACTGTTCTTTTCTCTAAATGTATGGTTTATAAGAGCTCATTCAGATCATTTTAAAATGTGAAATATTGAAAAAGAAGTGACTATTCAAGTGTGGTTTGCTACTTACTATAATGAATTCTGTCTAGAGTCCCCCAAAGAAGAAGACTTCTATTTGTTATGTTCTTTGCTGTACCAGAGAGATTATTGCATGCTGTTGGTGAGATTGAGGAGAGTTGAAGTTGCTGGAAATGGTACTTTCTTCCCATTTCTACAGAATCTGTGATAAGGAGATGGGTGTGGACTACTGTAGTTTGAATGGAATAGTGATGCATGGAATTTGAAATGGCCATTAAAAGAAGAATAAGATTTGGATCACTCAAATATCACTGGAGATATTTGGTAGCAAATCATCAAAATTAACTTTAGTTAATTTAGGCAATACATAAACTTATTAGAGGATATTGATTCAATTTGTTTTCTTTTGCTTTGTCACGCATTACCACAAATTTAGCAGCTTGAAAAACACATATTTACCATCTCAAGTTCATTGCTCAACAGTTCACACATGGCTCAACTAGATCCTCTGTTCAGGGATCTCATCAGGTGTTGGTCAGTGCTGCGGTGTTATTACAGGGTCACTGGGGAAAGATCTGCTTCCAAGCTTTCTTAGATTGTTGGCAGAATTCATCTCCTTGTGGTTGTAGGACCGAGGTCTCTATTTTCTTGTTGGCTATCAGTCAGAGACCACTCACAGCTCTTACAGACTGCCTGCTGTACTTTGCAATTTGACCCTCTCATAGGCACGAGTGACCCTCTTTCAACATGGCAGCCTACTTTTCAAAGCCAGAAAGGAAGAGTCTCTTGCTCCAGGATGATATAACATATGGGAGTGATGTGACATCGCCTTTACCATATAACATAATCTAGTCAAGGGAGTGACATCTATCACCTTTGCCAGATTTTATTGGTTAGAAGCAAGTCACATGTTCTACTCAGACTTAAGAGGAGGGGACTATAGAAGGACATGACTCATTGGAGGTCACCTTAGCATGTGTCCACCACATTGACTAGTTCATAGAATCTCTGGGATAGTCAGCAGACCTGGCTTAGAAGCCACTCAGTCAGAACAGTGCTCAGAATCACTCTGCAGAACTGATTCTGTGAGATAGCATTGCTGTCACTGTTGGCACACCAGCTACTATAGTGGAAGGTGAGCTCTTTCACAAGAGAGAGAATTCTCCATATATAATAGTGGGGTTCAGTTGTTCATGGCCAAAAAGAATGATGTATTCATTGCTAAGGAAGGAAGGAGAGAAAAATATGAGCAAGTGATTGCTTAATGAAATGTTGAAGTTTTCTACCAGGGTAGGTATGATGACCATCTGGAGATGGGATTGGATTGGAGACTAGCTAGGGTCGTGCAGCTCCTTAGAAAGAAAACTCTCCTGTGATTTAGGAGAACGGTGAGGACTCATTTAGGAATGGTGCTTATAAGAAAGGAGTCTGAATCACTAGCATGTATGTTAGTCTATGAATTGACTTAATTAGTCTCCAGTATATTCCATATGTGAAAGGTTTTTAAGGGACTGGGCCCATCAGTCCTTAGAGGGAACCAACCTTGTGATTTGGAGTCCCACAGTGTGGCCTCCCTTTATCTAACAGGATGGAACCAAGCCAGAGACCATCTTCATCCACTGTACATCTGTGGCCCAATGACTATGGGGCATTATATAGGGACATGGGGGTCTACTGAGCATAGCTAATGTCCAAGCTCTTTGCAGGAATGATTTTATCTAATCTGCTTCTCATCTCTAGCAACTGAATTCAAGTTTCCCTAGTTCCACCTCCCCTCTCTCCCTCCCCCTCCCTCCAAATAAATGGAGACTTTGAAAGGTTAAATGCTAGCAGTCATTCAGATAGCAGTGGCACCAGGCTTTGAATCTAGGTCTGATTTCAAAACCCGTAGTCTTGTAATATACATCTCATACTCACAATGCAGTAAGTGAAGTTTCCAGGGGAAAAGCTTGTTTTTTCCATTGAAGTGAATGTCAGCACTGCAGTTCTTCTTAGATTCCTTCGTTCATCTTGAGAGAACTGGATACTGGAAGATGAGGGTTAGAGAGAGGAGTGAGAGAGTGTGCTGTATCATGCCTTCTTTTATTTTCCCAGCAGGAAGTACAGATTATAGGTCTCTCTTCCATATAAAAGTAAGAGTGTGGAGTGGAGGCTCTGTATTTTTATTTCTACTTATCATTTTGGCAGAAATCGAAATCTCTGTCTCCTTTCTCTCCTATATGTAGATTTCTACTATTAAATTGAATCAGGAAACTTGAATTCTCATTGCTTTTTTGGCCATAGGGTTCTTTCTATACATCTTTTTCAGTAGATGCCAGTTTTGATCTACTTGAAAAGTCTATTGAGACATTCCTCCTTTGTTCTTCTATTACACAGTTCCCCTTTCAACTCTGTGGTGGCTCTGAATTCTATTCATAGATATTCTACTTTTTTTCCCCTTCTGTTTTATGTACTTAAATCTCTTCTTTAAATGGATCTAGTTCCATTGATCGGAATCATTGGCCCAGATCCCCTTACTGCTCTGTTGCAAAATGCAAGTTCAGTGTGGGACTCAATCCGTATTCTGTTAATTTTACAGTTGTACCCTATGTCCCACCATGGTCTGAGGAAGACTTTAAGATTTCCCTGGGTATTTGAGTCAAAATGTAAACATTTTAAACTGAATACCCCCAAACTGTACTTTGATTGGATTGTGTTAGGTCAGGTGTATTCCTATGAACCACTCATCTGTGGCCAGGTAGACAGGGTATTGGGATGGCCCCATCTGGCCTCAGGTGTCTGCCCTTCTAGAGTACGACTGCTTGCAGAGAGGGAAATTGTGAGCCACTCAGCCTGATTATGGTTGACTACAGTAACTTCATCCAGAGCAAGCTACAGCTCAGGAATTTTTGAAATAAACTTTTTTCTTCATACAGATAGATTTTCTAACTTAGCTTAGGCCAGATTTGACTGTAAAAGTCGAAACTCCCTAGCGTGACACCTAGATTCTCTCATAGACTGGACTTAGCCTATCTTCATTACCTTTACATTTTTAACTCTTGCCACTCCCTGCCTTACAGCTTTAAGGATTTAAGCCCTAAGCTTGGAGCTACCAAGTGGCTTAGATTTTAGATAATGGGAACTGGCAGCCGAGAGAGTAAATCAACATGTAAACAAAAGATGTGCATATCTGCGCGTGTGTGCGTGCGTGCATTTGTGTGTGTGTGTGTGTGTGTGTGTGTGTGTGTACGCATGTATGTGGTGGGTAGGGAAGAAATAGTAGGAGCATTTCAGTTTTTCAGTTCCTGCGGCCAGGCATTCTCAGGGCCGTTCTACCACTGATTTTTCTGGGATTATGTTATGTGAGCAATGAATTGTCCATAAATTGAATTTCTGCCCCTTGCAATTGAGAACACTCAGTAGCAGAGGTTTCTGTCAGCCCAGCATTTGCAGTGTATTTTTTGAACCAACTTCTTCCAGAACTATCGTGGCCATCTCTTAGCCAACCTCAGACTTTCCTCCTCTGTGGTTTTACTTAAGAAGCTACGCCTTCTCTGCTTTCCTTTTCCTCTAGGCCCAACTTATGTCCCTCTTCTTTTGTGATGCTTCCTCTGATTTTGGCAGCTCACCATGATCTTTTTCCTCTCTGAATTCCTGCAGTAATTTAGAACTATGGCAGTGGTTCACACAGGCTTACAAGTTGAATTTTAGTATTAATTGATTGAGAAAATCCATAATAAAAAAAATGACTACTGTATGAGTAAAGTCTTTAAAAGAATTGGCCTTTTATTACCCAGAACAGCATCTTTATACTTTTGAAATATGGTAGTAAATTTAATATATGGAATGATTTACATATGTATTTGTGGTTTCTTTCCAATTCCCCTGTGGCTCACTAGGGAGAGGTCCATGGCCTCCCACACCTAGACGGAAAGGAGAGAAGAGGTTTGGCTTGCAAATGAGCACCCTCTTTAAATAAAACGCCATGGGATGTGTGGTTTGATTTTAACAAAGACTACTGGTCTGTACAGTGTGAATCTAAGTTATTCTTATTAAACATTTCACTTAAGTATTTAGGAATATAAAATAAAGTATGGATTGGGAGTTTGGGATTGACATGTACACCCTGCTATATTTAAAATAGATAACCAACAAGAACGTACTGTAAAAAACAATTACAAAATAAGGATACAGCCAAAGCTAAAAAAAATACAAGCACATTTCCTTATAGATTTCACAAGTTGTAAAACCAAAACCAATGAGAAAATATTAAATGTGAACAACAGAATTGATAAAATTAGAAGGAACAACATTGAGTTATGTTTCCAATGATACTGTATTGTTGAAATTACATTGCCAGTGTTGGGTTTAAGAGTAAAAGATGTAGCCTCAGATTTTTTTCTTTAATCTATTTCTGTGCTTTATATTAATGTAGAAAGTGTCCTTTTAAAATGTAGTTTAAAAAATTAACTTAAAGGCTTTGTTTGCTGGTTCAGGGTAATCAGACTTCACATCATGAAAACTCTACCAGTAAATAACCTTCAAATGTCAGTTTTAATGAAGTATCACCTGAGAACTTGATAACATCTTTTTGTTCTCTTAAAGATGTGATTAGAACTGTGAAGTTCTTGAATTATAAATCAAATCTGTAAGCCATACCCAAAGACTCCAGGAGTGGAGAACATGTTGTATAGGAACAGAGAGATAGGATGCATGCATCACCTTCACTCTCAACGTGATGGTGATTTTTAACCACTGTAGCACAGGTATTTTTGGATGCCTCTGCTAGCAAGGCAGAGTGTTCTATAATGTGTTCTATTATGTGTTCTACAATGACTCAATTCATCCTCACCTTTTTTCCTAATCAGACTTTACTTATTTAGCAAACTGTATGTTATTTGGCCTTCACCTAATGCATGCATGATTGAGAACAGCAACAGCAGACGCCAGAAGGAAAATTTGTTGGTGGTATTTAGTTTTAAGATGCTTCTTCAGATATTAATTAGAATACATGTATATGTATTTTACTTTTTTAGATTATCATTCCAGTGAAGACCCAAAATGGAAGAAATAATTCCACATCAGGCTCATAGATCTCAGTTTGAAGTACACAGTCTCAAGGACTAATTGCCACTTAAAACATTTTACATCTTACTCTGTGTTGTGTGTCATTAGTTAGATTGTAAGCCCCTTGAAGGCAGAGAGAACTTGGTTACTGTTTTTTGTTTCCTTCCACATCATTAAGGGCATTTCTGATAGTTGGTGCCCAACAGGTATTTGCTGATCGATCAACTATTCGTATGTCATTATTTCCTACTGCACTTGCGAGCTCCTTGAGAGCAGGGAATGTTTTGTTTTAATCTGTGAACTCCAAATTCCTAGCACAGTGACTCTCACATGAGAAATGCTCAATAAATTGTTCTGAAAGAAAGAATGGATGAGTTATTGGCTGTGTGTGTGTGTGTGTGTGTGTGTGTGTGTGTGTGTTAGATTTCATCTTTCACATACAAGGCATTTCTCACAGCTGTATAGATCAGTGCTTTTCAATAGAAATATTCTCTGTGTCTGTTAAGCACTTGAAATGTAGGGAGTAAGGCTGAGAGCCTGTATTTACTCTTATTTAATTTTATACATATAATATACAGTAGTACCTCCTTATTCATGGTTTCACTTTCTGTGATTTCAGTTACCCATGGTCAACCATGGTCTGATAATATTAAATGGAAAATTCCAGAAATACACAATTCACAAGTTTTAAATTACATGGTATTGTGAGCAGTGTGATGAAATCTCTTGCTGCCCCACTCTGTCCTGCTGGGATGCGAATCATCCCTTTGTCCAGTGTATCCACACTATACATGGTACTGACCTGTTTGTCACTTAGTAGGTCTCTTGGTTATCAGACTGACTGTCTCAGTATCTCAGTGCTTGTATTCAAGTAATCCTTATTTTACTTAATAATGGCCACAAAGTACAAGAGTAGTGATGCTGGCAGTTTGGATATTCTCTTACTGTGCCTAATTTATAAATTAAACTTAGTCATAGGTATGTATATACATATATATATATATATATATATATATATATATATATATAAAAAAACATT
>NW_020172592.1:523518-612627 GCF_003031525.2 Neophocaena asiaeorientalis asiaeorientalis
ATATGGAAAAACATAGTATATATAGGGTTGGTACAATCCGTGGTTTCAGGCATCCCCTGAGGGTCTTGGAATATATCCCCTGCAGATAAGGGGTGGGGGGCGGAGGGCTACTGTACTATCATATGGCCAGTAGGCAGCCTAGGTTCAGATATAATGCCTCCATTCTCAAACTCATTTGCTCACATCTCCAACACAGCTACATTGTTTGGTTGTACTTGGATGTTGCTACTGAATATTGTTGTTATTTGTATCACTTTAAACATGGAGCAATGTATTCCATCAGTTTGGTTTCATTCTTTTCCCAAATGCCCAACACTGCATGTCATATCTTCACTCATGCCACCATCTGATTTGGTTTTTCATCATTTCCTTATTAGTCTAGAGGCCTGACACTGACCACTTTACCAGATAAATTTTACATTCACTTTTCTTTTAATGACCCAGGTTTCCTTGTGTTTGCTAGTCCAACTGTTTTAATCCTTTCTTTCCTAATAAGCCATTTAAACTCAGATTAGCTACATCATTATCATCATCATCATCATCGTTATCATCTAAAATGTTGTTTATGCTATGCTAGCCTTTATTTGATGTAGTAATGTATGCTGGTATTCTGAACAGATTTTGAGTTTACTGTATTCTTAAAAATGTCTTTGAATATTCCTTCTCATCTCTTGATTTCTTTGCTTTTCTTGTTCTTTTACCCTTTCTGGCATAGGAGAAGTATGAAAGAGCATCCTATACATTTAAACATATTATAACTCAATCCATATGTAAGACGTAATCCCACCATAACAAGTTTTACAGCTGGTGTCGAAATGCATGAAATAAGCACAACAGGATTTTCTATTTAGAATGGCAGGAATTACTTCCAATAAGTGGCCAAAATCTTTTATGCTACTTCTGGCACTTCCAGAGCAAGACTTAGATTAAAATCCATCATGCATTTATTGAGGCTCAGTATTGGGTGTATTCACATGTATTGTCTCATTTAATTCTTTCAAGAACGTTTAACCTAGTAATATGTAATGGTTATAGAGACTTAATATTCAAAAAAATTGAAATAAATTCTGCTGACAAGCAGAAACACTTTAGGATATTTTCCACTCATCCTCTACTGCTGGGGATTTTTTAAAAAAATATTTATTTATTTGGCTGCACCAGGTTTCAGTTGTGGCATGCGGGATCTTTTAGTTGTGGCATGTGGGATCTAGTTCCCTAACCAGGGATCGAACCTGGGCCCCCTGCATTGGGAGTGCAGAGTCTTAACTGTTGGACCACCAGGGAAGTCCCCTGCTGGAGATTTAATAGTTGTCTTATATGGCAGAATTTGAATGCACAGACTTTGGCATGGGACTTCTTGCTTTTTGTTGATTTTTTTAGTCTAGAGTAGTAGTTCCCAAACTTCAGTGTGCATCAGAATTTCTTTTCAGGGATGCACACAAACTATATGTTATGCCTGAGTTAACCTCTTTTCCAGGGTAGTTTTGTTTTTATTAGATTTTCGTCTTGGAATCACTTTACTCTTACTACACAAAAGATCTATCTCCTTTGTATATTTTATTGATAATTTCCACTTCCGTTCCAGCATAGGGCTACTCATTGAAAGAACTTGTAGGTATGCTTTTGAATAGATTTCACAAAATAGGAGAAAAATTCAGTAGCAATGTACAGAATTTTGCACTTGTGAATCGCCTGCCGTGCTTTGGTCTTATGATTGCTTTCATCTACCTCTTAATGGTGAGAACTGCTTTGTCACCTTCTCCCCCTAACCTTCCTGATAAACATTCTCCTAAAAGCCCAAATGATATGTATTATGCTTATTGCTCATTTTGAGCTGGTTGGGGGTGGAATGAAGGGAACATTCTTTTGTGACTTGTGCTATAAATATAATTTTTAATCTACTTATATGTTTGACCCAATTTTTAAAAGTTACCTACATTAAAATAAATATTTGATGAGTTTAGCTTTGTAATGGAACAATAGTTGTTTGCTTTTATTTATAAAGTTTGACAAAAGCCATTGCCAAACCTTGTGAGATAATTTGTTTACTAGAACATCCTTTTCGAATTACTACTTTTTCTCTATGAAAGCAAATGTAATAAGTTCAACTTAAATTATATTTTCCACAGCATAATGCTAAGACTACTCAAGCCAAATGGGAAAATGTAGGCCATGTGGAATGGGATCTCAGAATAATGGCAACAATTTTAATTCCTCTAGAATAGTAGCTCTGAAATATTCTTGTGTGAATTTATAATTTTCAAGTAACTATTGAAAGCACATTAAAATTTATTTCAGTTTTTCTGTTTTTCTTACATATCTTATAAACCTCATACTACATTTATCAGTTTTGCTTAAACAGCAAATAATCTTTTAAAGAAATTTACATAATAGAAACAAATATGTTGTATTTACTCATGTAGTTACCATTGTCAGTGGTCTTCCTTCCTTTTATTCCTTCATTTTCTTTCATGCTTTTCACACCATTTCCATCTGGTGTCATCTTCCTTGTGCCTGAAGGGCTTCCTTTAACCTTTGTTGTAGCACAGGTCTGCTGGTGATGGATCCTTTCAGCTTTTGTGTGTTTGAAAACGTCTTTATTTCATATCTTCATTTTGTAAGATTTTTGTTAGATATAGAATTCTAGATTGGCCTTTTTTTCTTTTTGTGCTTTAATGATGTTACTCCACTGTGTTCTCACTTGCATTGTTTTTTATAAGAAATCTACTGTCATCCTTATTTTTGTTCCTCTTATATAAAACATGTCCTTACAGATCTTCCCTTTGTCATTAGTTTTGATCAGTTTGATTATCATGTGTCTTGGTAAAGCTTTCTTCATGTGTCCTGTGTTTTGGGTTCATTGAACTTCTTGGACCTTTGGGTTTATAATTTCCATCAAATCTGAAAAAACATTAGTCACCTCTTCAATTGTTTCTGGTTTCCCTTCTCTCCCTCCTCTCTTTCAGGAACTCCAGTTACTTTTACATTAGGATTATTGATACTTTTAAAATTGTTTAAATTAATTTTTCTTTGTGTGTTTCATTTTGGATAGTTTTTATTGCTGTGTCTTTAAGTTCACTAACAGTAATCACATTTAGTGTGTTTTTCATCTTATACATTATAGTTTTCATCTCTTGAAGTTTAATTTGGGTTTTTTAAAAATCTTCCGTGTCACTATTTAATTGTTTTAAACATATGGAGTAGATTTATAATAACTGTTTTAATGACCTGGTCTGCAAATTCTAACATCGTTTTCAGTTTTTGGGGTTGATTTTTTTCCTTGTTATGGGTTATATTTTCCTACTTCTTTGCATGCCTGGTAATTTTTGATGGATACCAGACATTGTGAATTTTACCTTATAGAGTGCTGGATATTTTTTTATATCCCTATAAATCTTCTTGAGCATTTTTTTTTTTTTTAATGGGATGCAGTTAGTTACTTGGAAACAATTTGATTCTTTCAGGTCTTGTTTTTAAGATTAGTGTCTGAGTACTCTACCCTAAACCACATGAATTATCAGGTTTTCCAGTCTGGCTGGTGGGAATAGGCACAGTTCGCAGCCCTGCGTGGTTCTTTTCCTGGCCGTGGGTTGTTTTCTTATATACATACGCTGATCAGTACTCTGCCGAATACCTGCAGGGGTATCTACAGATTAGAGATCGCTCTCTGTTCAGCTCTCTTTCCTCTGGTACTCTGTCCTGAGATTTCTAGCTTTTCCGATTTACCTGATTTCTCAGATACATCTCTTCAATTCAGAGACTATGCTGGGCTCTGCCTCAATTTTCCTTCCTAGAGCCATGGTCTGGAAGTTGGGTCAGTCATAGGGCTCATGTCATCAGTTTCCCATTTCTTAGGGTTCACCTTTTGTTTTTCATTTCTCATTGCCTGGTATCCAGTGTCTTGAAAACAATTGTACAGTTGTTTCATTTTTTCCGGCAGGAGGGCAATTCCCATCTCTGTTACTCTCTTGATTTGAAGGGGTATCCTCCATTCATTTTCTCTTTCATGTAACATCTTATTGGTCAAGATAATTTTAGGGACTTCCCTGGTGGTCCAGTGGTTAAGAATCCGCCTTCCAATGTAGAGGATGCAGATTCGATCCCTGGTCAGGGAACTAAGATCCCACATGCCGCGGGGAAGCTAAGCCTGCACACTCTAGAGCCCATGCACCACAATTAGAGAGCCCACATGCCGCAACTACTGAGCCCGCACGCTCTGGAGCCTGTATGCTACAACTAGTGAGAAGCCCACGTGCCACAACGAAGATCCCGTGTGCTGCAACACTAAGACCCAAGGCAGCAAAATAAATAAATGAATGAATGAATAAATAAATAAAAAGACAATTTTGGACATACTATACATATTTAATACTCAATTTAGTGCAGTTTATTGTGATATTCTTTCTACTTTTCAGTAGATTCCAATCTTTCTATAATGAATACTTTGTACTATAAACATATTTTCAAAAATTGTTTTAATAGTTATGTCCTACATTATGCTTGATAATGTTAATCATTGCCCTAGCCATTCAAAACCATTCTTAAGGCAACCCAGTCAAAAATTAAGATCTTAAATTTGTTAAACATAATAATTTATATGCTTTTAAGTGGATAAAAATGCTACTGTAGGGAAGTACCATGTTTTGTTTTTTTAAGAAAGATTGAAGCCAAGAAGCTTTTAAATAATATACTCTTGAATTTGTAGATCTGAATCATCATAAAACAGTCAGTAAATTACTGTCTTATAAATTATATCACTCTTATGGAGTTCCTCTTCGTATTTATTTATGAGATTCAATAGTTCATGGGTAAGCTTTTAGAATGTTCACATATGAAACACAAGTGAACCATGTGCTGGTGAACTATTTTATTTTTAGTTTTTTCTAGTATTTGATAAAATATAGTACTGTGAACTAATATGAGAATAAAGTGTCAGAATTCAGGAGCATATCTTGCTATAGTGCATACTTGTTACTTCAAGAGTTTTCTGGCAGTAAGGGCACAATTGACTGTGTTAATTTAAAAGAATCTTTGAGGTAGTATAGTTCCATATGCTGTAGGAATATGTCAATGATTTTTTTTATTTTATAATTTGAGTTTTTAATGCAGTCTTTTGAAAGCTAGTTGTTAAGCATGGCAAGAAGACTAGAATTGCTTTAGAATTCTTAGGAAAATAATTTTGTAAGAACAGATTAAAATTAACTTTAACTTTCTTCAGCACTGTCATAAATACCAGCACGATGAAGCCAAAATTGTGGCAATGTTACATTGCTGTGTTTCCAATATTTAAGCATAAAGGTTAGGCCAGATTTATATTCCCTTGTAAAACCGAACCAAAATATAAATTATTTATAGAACTTTAAGAACAGAATCTTTAAAAAATTGAATACCACTCTGTGGCGGAGATCCCTAGTTGTCTCACAGTGTCCCCTTTCTCCATCATCCTCAGATGTAGAGCCCCTGAATTTTCACTGGGGACAGACCCCAACAGAATAAAGATGACACTTTTCAGCCTCCCTTGTGGATAAGGATTATTCCATGTGGCATGTAGTTCTGGTCATTACGATGTACGCAGAAGTGACTTGTGTGACTTCCTGATGCCCTTTAAAGGCTGAGGGTGCTGCCTCCTTCCCCTTCTCGCTTGCTGGGATGTGGATATGGAGGTGTACTTCCTTAGACCCCAAAAGGCCTGGGACAGTGATGATGACTTCTCCAAGCAGAGCTGCCATAACAGCTTGGAGTTTCATATGAGTGAGGAAGAAACTTCTAGGTTGTCTAAGCCACTGTTATTTTGGGTCTTTGTCACATACCAGCAAAGTTATATACATTGTCCCCACAATTTTTTTTGTTTATAAGACTTGTAAGTAATTCCTTTGTTAAGCTGTAAGCTTGAAAGGACCAAGTGGTCTTATATCATAGAGATCTAAAGTTCTTCAAAGGACCTCATTTCAAAAAAAAATTGGGCTATTTCAATGTTTCTCAGCTGGAGAGGACAATACAATTAAACCCATCTGGCTCTTCTCTGAGAACCATAAAGATTTGAGGCACATAATCTTTATGTTGACTGTTGAAGAAAACAATGTTTGGGAACAGAGAGAAAGCTTAATTTTTTAACTTTCTACTTTGCTCACAGTCACCAAATATTTTTTCCTTTTTCCCGTATTTCATAGTTGTCAAATCCCAAAGTCCATTTTTCACTCCCCAGTGTGAATGGCTCCCTGTGCTGTTTTACACCATTTCCTAGTCCCCTTCTTGGTCTTTATCATCCCTGAGCCTCTGGGATGTCACACCATTACAGTTTCCTCCTATGTTTCTGCTCTCTCCTTGGTCTTCTTTATGGAATCTTCTTTAATCCACCCCTTCCTTGTGGGCATACTCTGATTCTTGGCCCACTGTTCCTTTTACTCTGTGTTAGGGAGGTCACAGATTGGCAGCTCATAGGCATGTTTTGTTGATACCGCACAGAATTTAAAGAAATATTGTATCTACTGGCAGTATTTAAAGATCAGGATATTTAACATGAAATCCAGATTTTGGCTTCTTTTGACCGAGGAGAATTTCTAACAACACTGCACCTACATTCTCCATAACATTAGGTGGTTAGAACTGAGTTATAGCTGCTTCCTTTAGATTGGATGTATTCTTTCTTCTTTGTTATAGTCTCCACCACTCCCTATTGCTTACATCTTGTATGTTTTATTTCCATTACTTGTCTGATCTTTTAGGCATTTAAGTTTATGATACTTATCTTCCTGGGTAATTTAAGTTTTAAATCAATCTTTTCTAGAAGTGATTTCACTTTTCTTCCCCTTCCTTTTATTTTTTAAAAACTTATTTATTTATTTTTGGCTGCATGGGGTCTTTGTGGCTGCGCGCGGGCTTTCTCTAGTTGTGGCGAGCGGGGGCTACTCTTCGTTGTGGTGTGCGGGCTTCTCATTGTGGTGGCTTCTCTTGTTGTGGAGCGCAGGCTCTAGGTGCACGGGCTTCAGTAGTTGCAGCATGTCAGCTCAGTAGTTGCTGCACATGGACTCTAGAGTGCGTGGGCTTCAGTAGTTGTGGCACGTGGGCTCAGTAGTTGTGGCGTGTGGGCTCTGGGGTGCATGGGCTTCAGTAGTTGTGGCTCGTGGGCTCTACAGTGCAGGCTCAGTAGTTGTGGCACACGGGCTTAGTTGCTTGGTGGCATGTGGGATCTTCCTGGACCAGGGATCGAACCTGTGTCCCCTGCATTGGCAGGCAGATTCTTAACCACTGAACCACTAGGGAAGTCCCTCCCCTTCCTTTTTAATTCCAGTTCCTCCTCTTCAACCCTACTACTTCTTTCCTAATTAGACTGTTTTGTTCTTTCACATGGCTTACTCATAGTAGAATCCTAACAGACTTCTCTGCCTCTTTCTTATGGAAATCGTCTAATCATCCTCCACACTGATTCTAGAGTGACCTTTTAAAAATTAAAAATTTAATATGACTCTATGCAGCCTTAAGACTTTGAGTGGCTCACCTGCCTTCTAGATGGCTTCAGACTCCTTAGAATTGATGTGGCTGTAAAATGGTACAGCCACTTTGGAAGACAGTCTAGCAATTCCTCAAAAAGTTAAATGTAAAGTTACCATATTAATCAGTAATTTCACCACGAGTTATATGCCCAAGGGAATTGAAAACATATTTCTAGACAAAAGTGTGTACATGAATGTTGATAACTATTTATAATAGCCAAGAAGTGGAAACAACCCAAATGTCTACTAACTGATGAACAGATAAATGTGAGATATTCACGCAGTGGTCCATAAGGAAAAGAATGAAGTATTGTTTCATGCTACGTTACGATGAACCTTGAAAAAATTATGCCAAGTGAAAGAAGTCAGACTTGTAAGGCCCTTTGTAAGGTCATATATTGTATAATTCAATTTATATGAAATATCCAGTGACAAAAATAGAGTAGTGGTTGCCAGGGGCTGGCAGAAGGGGAAATGGGATGTGACTGCTATTGGATATGGGTTTCTTTTTCAGGGTGATAAAAATGTTCTGGAATTAGATAGGGCTGATGGTTGCAAGCTCTGAATATACTAAAAAATCAGAGTTATAAATTATAAAGGGTGAATTTTATGCTATGTGAATTATATCTCAAAAAAAAAATAACAGAGAACTTAACAGATCTAACTTTTGCTAGTCTCTCCAGTCTCATTTCCTGGTACTTTGGTCCTCCCACATCTCTCACCTGTCCCTCTCCCCTTGTGCTAGTGTACTAATCTCCTAACTGCTCTAAGAGGTCTATTGCCATAGCTCAGTGTTACCCATTTACACAATTCTGCCAGAAGACTCCTACCTACCCTTCCCTCTCTCTGCCCATCTAGAGAATTCCTAATTTTCCTTCAAGTTTTAGTTCCGATCTCACCTCCTCTGGAATTTCTTCTTACACACCCGTGCTGGATAACTTACGAGGGGGATTAGGTAGAGTCTCCAGAGCCAGGCAGGAGCACCCTAGAAAATGAAAAGAGATTAACTTGGATGAGTTGATCCAAATTTTGCAGTCAGGAAATCTAGAAAGAAGCTCTTTTAAATTTCAGTGTGCATGTAAGTGTTCATGTTTTATAGTTTTTAATTTTCAATTTTAAATAAAATATACAGACTGGGTATGGGGAACCATATTTTAAAGCAAACATCACGTCAGAGTCTTAATCCAGTTTTGCTGCCTCCCGAACCCACCCTGTGTAGGCTTAGGAGCATCTCCTTTGTGACCCCCAAGCACCCTGGACAGTCCTTGTCATCCTGAATAGTAACTGTTTAGTTTTCTGTCTCTCCATCTCCCAAGGCGACTCCTTGGGCATAGCTCTGTCTCTCTTATTTTTCTAGCTATACAAGTGAATCCTAGTAATTCTCCATAGAAAGTATTGGCAAAATTTGAATAAATGAATAGACATGCTCAGTGATATCAAATGAGAGAGACAGCTTGTTTTTGCTTTATTGACGATCAGAGATCTGAGGAATGTTTAAAGATGCCTCCATTAAAACATAACCTGATCTTTCCTTCTTTCTCTCTCCCCTCCACAAATATCCTCCCTCCCTTCCTCCCTGCCTCTCTCCCTCCTTTTCTCTCTCTCTCTCTCCACATACACACAAGCACACATGCACACCCTTTAACAACCTATTTCAAAAGAATAGAATAAAAAAATGTGAGAATTTTCACTTTTCTCAACCTGTGCACCTAAGGAAGGTGTTAGATTTAAGGACTAAAGGGGTTATTAAAATGGTGCTTTCCCCAACAGATTTTTAAAGTGTTTTCTGTACTTTTCCTTCTCATGTCAGAAATTTCATAAGTTAAAATTCATGTAACATTAACTCCCAGTTTGGATTTTTTTCACCATGCAGTACCAAATAGTGGCTGGTTAATGTTTTCTTTTTGAAAAAATGTGATTATACTTAATTATTTAGAAATGATCCCTTACTTTTTTACCTTTGGTTTTTAAAACTGAAAATTATTTCCTGTCCTGTAGTGTCTCATTTCTCAGACCCTGAGACAAAGGTTTGAGAGCGGGTAGCTTATTGAGGAGGCAGAGAACACATGAGTAGGAGTAGGGAAGGCAGTAGAGGGTGTGTGTTAAGCTGGCTACAATTTTGGGTAACTAAAGCTTAATTCTTCTGGGGAAACAGTGGAAGGTCCCCCTAAGAATTATCTATCTAAAAAGCAAGGGAGGGGCTTCCCTGGTGGCGCAGTAGTTGAGAGTCCGCCTGCCGATGCAGGGGATACGGGTTCGTGCCCCGGTCTGGGAAGATCCCGCATGCCGCAGAGCGGCTGGGCCCGTGAGCCATGGCCGCTGAGCCTGCGCGTCCGGAGCCTGTGCTCCACAACGGGAGAGGCCACAACAGTGAGAGGCCTGCGTACCGCAAAAAAAAAAAAAAGGCAAGGGAGCTGGGGATTACTCCATAGGACTCCTTAGTGGAGGGCTGCTTTCAGCCTGCTGTGCAAGTCCAGTGAAAACCCCCCGGCAACAAAATAGAAGTGTTGGCAGTTGGAAGTCTTTGGGCATACAGTTGAGTAGTAATGGCCAGGGGACATGGGTGAGCATGGGCAGAATCCGCTATATATGGAGACGGTGCACCACTGTGAGAGGAGTGCTCAAGTATGAAAAAATCAGAATTTAAGTTAGCCTAACGCAAGTGTTTACTCAACCATTAGATTATGTGCTAAGTACTGTGCTAGGTTATGGGATTTGCTGATTTACTTGTTGAGGTGCTTAGCTTTTTAAAGCTCAGCTTCTTTATAAAGGTAACTTATTTTCTTCCTTTCAAAGTTCAGACATAAATGATGTGATATTCCTGAAAGTGCTTTGAAATGTTTAAAGCAGTATTTCATATTTATTATTATGGCATTTACCCTGAGAAAGCAGTAGACATGTGGTTAGGCCATAAACTTATCTCTTATTAGGGATCCGTTAGCCAGTCAAAAGCTTTTTTTCATAAGGCTGTGTGAAACTGGCCTCCCTGTGCAGTTTGTATAAGATAGTAAATTTACAAGTTCCATGAAGGAATAAGGTACCATGGGAATGGCTATTTTTAGTCAGTTGGCAGTGAAGGCATCCCAGGGAAAGTGGATAAAATGAACCTTAACGTAGTAGGTAGGAAAGAGCCATGTGGAAATAGGGAATTTATAAAGGAGCAGTATTCAGGAGAGATTAAGTTCAAGAGGCAGTGAAGGTGAGAACCCACTCAGTGCCCTGTTTAAACTTTTGGGCCCATGGGTTGGTCAGGACAAGGTGACATTCTGTCTTTATTGCTAACTAGCTACATAGTGTTTGACTGTTACTTAAGTTTTTGTAGCCTTTCTTTCCTTAACTTTACATTGGGGATCCCAGTACTACCTATACTATAGGATTGTTGTGAGAATATGTTGTAAGGGTCAATGAGGCACATTATGTAAGGCAGTTAGAATAGAGTAAATCTCAGTAACCTCCTCTGTAGCTTTTGGTATCACTGTAGTTTCAGATTACAAGTCTTATTTCCTGAAGCTGCATCTAGTCTCATGCAATGCAAGGTTTCCCAAAGTATGTGGAACATTAATCCTACAACATGTGGAAGAAAAAAGGATTACGAAGTTAAAAGAACTTGAGATATCCTGTGGATCATAGATGGACTTCATGGAGAGTCACATTAAGATATTAATAGCTCTGAAAAGTCTGGGAGTAAATAAACCTTTTCTACTTTGTTTAATACTATGTACTAAATTTCTTTGATCAGTGCCCTCCCCCATATTCACATTGTATATTCTCTGGGAAATGTTAATTTGAAGAGCTTCATGAGGTAGATTAAGCAAATTACTGGTACTTATAGATCCCCATTAATATTGTGAATCTATAATAAATGATAAATAATAAAATATGTTTTGAGATTCTGTATGACTCTGAGCCAGTTTATTAGTTACCCCACATCAATCATTACATGATCTTTCACATATTTCATTCCTCATTTTCTACACGGAACGGAATCACTTGCCCTATGTTTCCTCCTAGGCCTCAGATATGTTCAGAATGATGTTTTTTTGGCCCAACTTGAGATAATTTAAAGAACGCTCCCCAGACAGTTCTGGAAGTTGCCTTCCAAAAATACTTGGAGTAATGCCACCATCATTAAACTAAGCAGATAACTTTCAAGGTGGATGGTTTTAAAAGGGACAGCAGCTACTTGGATGTGTATTTTCTCTGCAGAATGAAAGGTTTGTCATTTTATAGTCATGTAAGCAGTGCTGAGTTCCTACTATGTGCTTGTCCCTGTGGTAGATATAGTTGATTTTGGGCAGACATTCATAGTCTAGTGCAGGAAAATAAATGTTCAAAATGAACCATTATGGAAGAGGCTACATACAGTCATAGAGGGATCCAAGTGTTATGAAAGTATGGAGGAGGGGTTTGCCTTGGGGGTCAAAAAATGCTTCATAACATCAGGGATACTTATGATAATCCTTGACTACCATGTGAACAATAGAGAGAGGATATTCCAGGCTGAGAGTAGTAAATGTACACAGGCCCAGAGATGGGAAAAGGGTGGGGAACTGCAGCCACGTGAGTGCAAGTGGAGTGTAGGCTTCTCAAAGGAAAGTGGAAGGTGATGAAGCCAGATGGAGTTCTGACTGTGAAGGCCTTGTAAGTTCTGGGGGGGATGGAGTTTGGAGTTCATCCCCTAGCTGGTGGAGCACAGCTGGTAGACTATTAGAGATGGCCATAGTCGTAATTTTAAAAAGATTGTTTTGGTGGCACTGTGCAGTTGAGTTGGAATAAGAGAGACAGGAGGAAGGAGCCTCGGAGGCCATTGCAGTGGTCCAGGCAAGAATGAGTCTAAACTAAGGTAGCAGAAGTCATGATGGGGAAAAAGGAACAGCTTTGAAAGATATTTAGGGGATGAGGAGGTAGACTGTCATGAATGACTGGATAAGAAGAATAAGGGGAAGAGGAAATCTGGGATTGTCTCAGAGGGGGCAGGGCTGGATATTGGCATCATTCAGTGTGATTGGCATTCAGGAGAGAAATGCATGTTGGGGGACACTTACTGAGTTCTGTTCTATGCTTGTTGCATTTGAAATGCTTATTGGTTATTTATTTGTGCCTTTATTGATTCCTGGAGTAATTACTCTATGCTAGATAATGTGGTAGACTCTGAGGATATGGCAAGAAAAAAAGGCACAATGTTCCATGTGCCTGTGAAGCTCACAGCCTAGTGAGAGAGACAGACATAAACAAATAATTACTCAACTAATTACTTAATTTGTAAGCAAATAAGAAGGGGCCCTAACTCATAAGGCAGTGTGGAGTCCATTCTGGAGCTTATTAGCAGAACAGTCCGGTCTGTGATAGAGATTTGGGGGTCATTGGTGAATAGTTGGTAACTGAAGCCATTCGATTGCCTAGACTAGGTTTGTAATATGAGCAAGAAAGGGGACTGAGGTTAGAATAGCGTGAACATTTAAGGGGGATGGTGGATGACTAAAGTGCTAAAATCTGGAAAGGATGGCAGAGTAGTTGAAAGGCTGGGAAAAGGTTGGGACTGTGGCAGAGAGATCAAATAAGATAGGTATGCAAAGGTTCCCTGGCTTTGGAACTGCAAGTCCATGTTGGCTGTAGCAAGAGCAGGTACAGTAGAGTAGAAGGTGCACAAGCCATGTTTTCATGCAGCAGTGTGCTGGAGCTGGTGGCTTACACTGGTTTGTGAGAGCCAGATAGTTAACTTTTCAGGACTTGTACAAGCTGGTTGTTAAACATAGGCATTATTTAAAATTAAATTATGTATGCTTACAATTAAATAAATTATATTAAAAATAAATGTAACAAATATTCAAAACTCATACTCCTTAATTATTTTACTACATTTTCCTATTATCTATGCTCCTAAGTTTACTTAGGTCTATGTTATCTGAATGGTGGATATGCTATATATAATGGTGTGCCAGTGCATATCTCTTCTGAAGTTTGCTGATTCACTTTAGTATCTTGAAATTAGCCCTAGTGAGAGTATTTACACCATAGAAATGGCAAATGTTACAAATCAGAGATTTTGTTTTGTTGATTTTCTAGATTTGAAGTGATAGAGATATTGCTAATGCAGACTAAACTCAAAAGTATGTTGAAGATGTAGCAATTACATTATAAATGGCACAGAAAATTGAGGAAATGGTATTCCAGATATTCTCCAAATACATAAACTATTATCCAGTTCAACAAAGAAGTTGCTCCCATTATGGATGAGCAAGAGAAGTTTTGACATACATATTCATTGTTTCACTTTTCTCTTATTAATACAAAAGAAAATATCAACCAACATTCATGTCAGAATGTACCAGATTTGGTAAATATCAATGAAAGCATTTTATAAGAAACAGTTGGCTATATGGAATTTACAGTAAAGAATATTGTATATTTTATTATGTGTAAATTGTGTGCTTTATATTGCTAAAATTTATAATAAACATAAATGTATATAGGTACATACATACATACACACGTATTTATGTTATGAGAGCTGATTGATAAACATTTACTGGCACACAATGGCTGTATACAGGGGATGTGTGGAATCAGGTGGACTCTACTCTTCAAAAAGCTTGGCCGAGAAGGGATATTCCCTCAGTACTAGGTTATAAGTAGCCAGAAGACATTTTCAGGCTTGTGGACTTCTTTTGTTTCATTTTGTTTGTGTCTTTACTTGAATGGATTTATAGCCCTAAAGAGAGGAGCCAGTAGAGAGGAAGAGATTGATGGTGCAGAACAAGATAAAAGTAAATGTTGGCAAATGAAACAACAGACAAAGGATTAATCTCTAAAATCTACAAACAACTCATGAAGCTCAACATCAAAAAAACAATCCAATTAAAAAATGGGCAGAAGACCTAAATAGACATTTCACCAAGGACGACATACAGATGGCCAAGAGGCACATGAAAAGATGCTCAACATCACTAATTATTAGAGAAATGCACATCAAAACTACAATGAGGTATCACCTCCTGTTGGTCAGAATGGCCATTATCAAAAAATCTAGAAACAATAAATGCTGGAAAGGGTGTGGTGAAAAGGGAACCCTCCTACACTGTTGGTGGGAATGTAAATTGATACAACCACTATGGAAAAGAGTATGGAGGTGCCTTAAAAAACTAAAAATAGAACTACCATATGGCCCAGCAATCCCCCTCCTGGGCATATACCCTGAGAAAACCATAACTCAAAAAGAGACATGTACTACAATGGTCACTGCAGCACTATTTACAATAGCCAGGACATGGAACCAACCTAGATGTCCATCGACAGATGAATGGATAAAGAAGATGTGGCACATATATACAATGGAATATTACTCAGCCATAAAAAGAAATGAAATTGAGTTATTTGTAGTGAGGTGTCTGTCATACAATGTGAAGTAAGTCAGAAAGAGCCAAACAAACACTCTATGCTAACGCATATATATGAAATCTAAAAAAAAAAATGGTACTGATGAACCTGGTTGCATGGCAGGAATAAAGGTGTAGACATAGAGAATGGACTTGAGGACATGGGGTGGGAGGGGGAAGCTGGGACAAAGTGAGAGTAGCATTGACAGTACCAAATGTAAAATAGATATGTAGTGGGAAGAAGCTGTATAGCACAGGGAGATCAGCTCTGTGCTTTGCAGTGACCTAGAGGGGTGGGATAGGGAGGGTGGGAGGGAGGCTTAAGAGGAAGGGGTTATGGGGACATATGTATGCATATGGCTGATTCACTTCGGTGTACAATAGAAACTAACACGGTATTGTGAAGCAATTATACTCCAATAAAGATCTATTTAAAAAAAAAGTAAATGTTGGAAGAAGGTGACAAAGAAATGGTAGGAAATAAGATGCAGACCATTGTGGGAAAATTAACCTTGAGCACAAGGAGGATGCCTATTCCTGTAAGGATGAGGAATGATTGCAGAAGATGTGGTAAATTCAAGTACACGGACATTAAAGTCATTTACATCAGTGAAGTGTAATTTAAGAAGTGGGCAGGCTGAGCTCAAGAAAAGAAACTCAGAAAGGTATTTGTTAATTTCTGAATAAATTATAGAATAAGAGGTGAATACTATGATTGACCAGGGCAAGTTTTTATACTGATTTAATCTCTGAAATATTGTGTTGCATTTTCAGTCTGTTTTTCCAGGTGGAAAGATTTAAATAAAAGTGAGAGACAATTTAAAGGCACCTCATGTATTTAAATGCCAAATATTATTTGTTTTACTGAGCCCTGCAATGTAGTCCTACATTTCCATGGACACGGGTTGAGTTTCTACAAGAGGATCAGAAATGGGGAATCATTTGAGGTTGATTAAACTGCATTCATTGCATGCATGGATAGTTTGAACACAAGGTAAAATGTTACCCAGACTGCTGAAGAAAACAAGACTTATTTTGGAACATGACTTTTTTCAGCATTATAATTTATGACTTTTTCACTTGGATTCTTTCTTTTAACACACTCATATTTATATATATGCCTCAATCAAAGAAATGCATAACATTTTGCTCACACTGCCTCAGTTTTATTAGTTTTCCACCATTAAAGTTTACGGTCCTGGGCTTCCCTGGTGCAGTGGTTGAAAGTCTGTCTGCCGAAGCGGGGACACGGGTTTGTGCCCCGGTCCGGGAAGATCCCACATGCCGTGGAGCGGCTGGGCCCGTGAGCCATGGCCGCTGAGCCTGCACGTCCGGAGCCTGTGCTCTGCAACGGGAGAGGCCACAACAGTGAGAGGCCCACGTACCGGAAAAAAAAAAAAAATTTACGGTCCTTATTTTTCTCTCAATTGAAATACAATAAAATAAAGAACTATTTTATATTTCATAGTACTTTAACAACTCAAGTCTTTTCATATCTGTTTTCTCAAAATACATTAAAGTAATTACCCTAAATATTCAGAAGTACTGGTACTGATTATGCTAAATAAGGGTATTAGTATTGAGTATTGCATGCACCTGGCTCTCAGTTGCCATTATAGCTGTCATTTTTGAGCCTAACAACTGTGTTTACTGCCCTTGCAGTTTAAAAGCACCTCATCCATCTGGTTGAGGATTTCAAGGCCTTAGCCTTGACTTCTGGAAGCATAATGCCTTACTCTGTGTTCGTGTTGTTAGGGTTAGAACACTGTTGTAGCCCTGCTCAGACAGCCGGTTTTGTGTGTGTTGATTGCTTCATGGTTGCAAGGTGCTACTGCTGGCCTAAGTATCATGTTCATGTTCAAGGTGGAAAAAGGTGTGGGGGACAGGGAAGGGACAGCATCAGGCAATGAGTGTGTCCTGTTAAATCATGAAAGCAAAAGCTTCAGAGACACTTCCTTTAAAGTTCTACTTAGACCTTATTGGCCACCCCTAGGCACAGGAGAGTCTGGAAAATGAATATTTATTTAGCTTTCCAACATCTGTAATGGGAGACAGCAAAGGAGAAGTTAGTAGAGAATGGCTTTGGTTGGCTCATTGACAGCATTTGCCAAAGGGGAGGATTTCAAGTCCTGTCTAGAGCCAACTGTTGCATTTCTTTTACTTATCAATTTAATGCTGTCTCACCTGGAAAGCAGCCTTTTTATTAGTCTCCTTCCCTGCAGGCTTGGGAGAAGTGTTGTTGGCCTCCATCTAGGCTTTACTTTGGTAAAGTTTGGTAAGTTACGAGATACTCCGTTCTGGAGGAGAGGATCCATTCTTCAGTGTCAGTCTGGATAGAGCAGTCCAGGAAATAAGATACAGCCCTGGAATTGAAAGGGTACCAATGTTAACAGCATCTCAGTACCAAGCATGGCTGCTGTGAAGGCTCCTGTGAAAAAAAAAGATCAGCAGGAAGAAAATAGTCTGAGAATCTGCCTGATAATACTTTTTGCATCTGAATGATTTAAACAAGTAGAGCTGCATACGTTACCGGGTTATTTTCTGGTTGGTGTGGGACTGTACATCAAGACTTCCTGTTTGAAGTGTTAGTTTCTTTCTTTGCAGCTAAAAATATTAGAAAAGAATGAAGTTTAAGTAAACTGTTTATTTGTAGACTACTTGGGAGCACTGAGAATGGTTCTGAAGTGAATATACTTCTAAAACCCATGTCTAGATCAGTCTGGCACTACTCACAACTGCAAAAATAAAATATTTCTGACCCTCTAGGTGTAGAATAATTCTTTGTTTTGGATTTTTGAGAATAATTTTTAAATGACAAAAAATTTCCCTGCACATAAATGAAAAGCCAATTATTAAATTATTTACAAAGTTGAATTCCACCATGAAGATATAATGAGATATATATTTTTTCTGAGATCTTATTGTATTCCAGTATTGGACTAAGAGATTCATGCGTATTGTTTTATATCCTTGAAGTACATCCTTACTATTATTTTCTTCTTTTGAAGGATCTGATGTTCATAGAGGTTAGGTTACTTGCCCAAGAGTTCAATGCCAGTAATTCACAGCAGCTGTGATTTAAAACCAGGCAGTTTTCCATACCTGCCAGGTATGGATCTGTGCTCTTAATAATAATAAGTAGGCTCTATGCTAAAGATTTTATAGTCATTTCACCTATTATTCATTAAAATCCTAGACGTTGGCACTAGTATCATCACACCTGTTTTACAGTTGAGAACACTGAGCGATTCACTAACTCAGTTTTTCACAGCTTCCAAGGCATGGGTTCCAGCCCTGGCAGTCTGACCTGACTCCACGTGAACTCTAAGCTCTTCACTACACTGCTTGTATGTAGTAAGTCACGTGTTTGACTTGTATCTCTATAGTTTTCTATAAACTGTAATGTTTATTTCTAAAAAGAAAATTTCATCCGCATTGTAAAATTCCAGAAAAGCCTTCTGGTGTTTCTCGATGGTTTCATGCTGGGAGACAACCTTCTTCTGCCAGATCAAATTTGGTAGCTATTTTTCTGGTTATGTTAATGAACATTTGATATGGATTGCTTTGTGTCTTGCACATATGACCAGAGCTTAGATTAGTTCATTTTTAGATGACTGAGTACATTTTAAAAATCAAAATTAACTAAACTTATATTAGGAATATTCCAGGCTGAGAAAATTTGACACAAAAATTCAGCAATGATGAAAGATTATGCCTACAGGAAAAGTTACGATTTATGTAACTTGCTGATGTTTTATGATAAGGGAAAAGCAGTCATTTTTATTCTTCAAATATCATTTTGCTTAAAGGATATTAATAGAAAGTAATATGCACTTCCTTATACTGTGGATTGTGATTGGAAAGAAAATGTGATTGCTATTCAGTCTCAAAAAATAATCTACTTCATTACAGAAACATTCATATTATATTATAGTTCATTCTGTATCAAAGTGGTGCTTTGATTTTGATTCAAATATATGTAAAATAAAATATAATAAAAAATTAGTACATGAAAAAAATCAACTCTGTATTATTCCAGGCACATTTCATCACCGAACTCCCTTTCAGCCAAATTCAGTGCTATTTTATAGTAATTGACTTACAGGAGAAAGATCTGTGACTTATATCTTGCTGCATGACCTTGGGGAAAATTGGCTTAAATGTATGAAAGGATATTTCAGGCATTGACTCAGACTAAATAAATGTGCTAAATCTGATACAGTGAGTGGGAAATTTTTCTCACCACATGGAACCACTAATGAGCTTGGGAAGTAAACATGGTTAAGTAGACATAGTTGCCTTTTTGTTACAGTAATTCTGAATTGGCCCATTAGCATAAATATCATTTCAGTAAATTTTACGATTGTAGCTTTAGGTCTGACCAAAAAAAAAAAAAAAAAAAAAAAAAAACCTACAAATGACAGAGCTATTGTGAGTTGGATTATGTTCCCCTAAAACATATGTTCAAGTCCTAACCCCTGGTACCTGTGAAAGTGACCTTATTTAGAAAAAGGGTCATTGTAGATATAATCAAGTTAAGATGAGGTCATACTGGAGTAGGGTGGACCTTTAATCCAATATGATTAGTGTCCTTATATGGGGAAAAGAGAGAGACACACAGGGAGAACACCTGTGACAACAGAACTAGCAATGACATGATGCAGCAGCAAGCCAAGGAGTGCTAAGGATTGCCAACCACCAGCAGAAGCTAGGGAGAGGCAAGGAGGGAGTCTCTCCAGAGTCTCAGAGGGAGCATGGCCTTGCTGACACCTTGATTTCAGACGTCTAGCGTCTAGAAGTGTGAGAGAAGAAATATCCGCTGTTGTCAGCCATTTAGTCTATAGCGGTTACCGTAGCCCCAGGAAACTGATAACGAGAGGTAGCAGTAGAGCAGTGATGGAGAGTCAGTGGTAGTCCTCTGTGGATTTGCTCTTTCTCCTGTAGCTCGATATCTTCCTTCCTCTCCCCATGTTATTATCATAAACATTAGAAAATTGGGTCCATCACATACCTTTGCAACATTACTTAATCTTTCTGGGTCTCATTTGCTTCATTGGTGGAGAGAGGATCTCGGACCCTTCTGAATAATGACAGCCAACATTTATGAGAATTTTGCCCATCTAGACCCAGGGCTCAGTTCCTAACATGCATGGTTTTATTTACTTCTTGTAAGAATTCTATGAGGGAATATATTATTATCCCTACTTTACAAATGAACCAAATAATGACATTTCTCTGTGACTCCTCACTTTTTCTTGTCCCCTCAGAGACTTGTGAACATGACAGTCAGAGCTGCAAAAGTGTTAGTATTCATGTTTCCTTGACAGGAAAGGTAACAACAGATACCTAACGACTTAATCTGAGTAGAAGAGGGTGAAAGCCATTGGAAAGGGATGTTACAATCACTTGGGCCATTTCACACTTTCTCCATGTGCAGGGTGTTTCTTTTTAAAAATTCTCTTGTTATATTTGACCCCTTTTTCTTACTAACAAAATCTTAGTATAGTTTTTTTCTAGCTCACTTGAAAATTTTCATTATTGGAACTATTTCAAGTTAGGGTGTAATAGAGGAACTTAATGATATAACTGCCATTATTGATATTCACTCTGTCTTAGACACTACATTGTGTACAGCAGCCTATGAGTTAGGTGATACTGTTATTCCACAGCGTACAGACTGAGGAATAGGAAAGTAACTTGGTCAAAATTACTGGTTTTCAAGTTCTGTTTTTTTTGGCGTCCAGAGTCTATTTTTGTATGTTTCTGTTAGAGAAGATCATTAACACACTGACATGGACTAATTTATCAGATTAATGATCAACTTGGAAGCTAGGCATCTGGGCTGTAAGAGGTACTGGCCAAAGTAGGTAAGTATGGGAAGTCTGGAAACATCTGAAAAATGGTATGCTGAGTGGAATAGCTTAGGCTTGAGGATGGGGCACAACATGAGGACAGCAGGTGTATCAGCATAGGGATATCAAAGATGAACTTGGCTTCTTTCAGAATATTTAATCTAAAGCTCTTCTAGAATAAGACTAATTTATCCTTAGTTACCATAATTAGGGGCAGGCAAAAATTCAATATTTTCTGCTTAGCTTTTGGTTGCCTACATTCTCCCATTCAAGGATATGGTGACAAACATTATACTCTACCCCTAACATGGACGTTTTAGTAAATGGTGGGTTACAACCTGATAATAGAAAAGATGTTACAGTTGAAATTAGAGTGCATAAGTCCATTCCATGCCGTTTCCTTGGAAAGCACAGACACTGTGTCACATGCCTTTAATATTAAAAATTCTTAGAAAATACAGCAAGCAGTAGCCTTTGAGTGTGTCTTAGAGGCAAAACTGATCTGACCAAGCAATGTACATTGGTTAAGTGAAGTATGAAAGACTGTCTGTTCTGTCTCAGCTGAGGATGTTTGCCATCGAAAATGTTTGTTATGGCACAGTAGAGAGACTGAAGCTACCGGTTGCTTGCTACCCAAACTTGCCTTGGTTAAATTTGTCTTCTGTCTTCTAGACCCTAGAGAACTGTCAGTCTTCTGAAGAACTGGGCAGTATAGTGTAGGAAACAGGAAGAGAGTTTGAGGAGTTTAGCTAGTTTACCAGAAGCATTTACTGGGAAAATGTACTTGGACAGTAAATAGACACTGGAAATTCTGACTGTCTGATTTGGATTTCTCCATATACCTGTCATGGTGAAGTGAAATACCTGTTGGACTGGGAGTAAGTATGTCAGTATTTTGGTCACACCTCTGTACAAATTAACACTAGGACTGGCAAGTGGTGCTTTGTGGCAGTAGCTTTCTTCATGTGTCAAAGCTGTGGAGTTTTTACATTCCCTTTAACTTCCCCCAAATTCCTTTTCAACTTAGAAAAAACCATGGGGGTCATATTGAGAATGTGTTCTATCAAGTATTGATCAACCCAGTGGATGTTTCCCATGAACTTGCTATGCTTGACATCTTTGCCACCAAAGAACATTTTCCTGGGTAATATATGGGAAGTTGGAAATGCAAATGATACCACAATTTTTATCTGGAAACCAAAATCTAATGGATAATGATAATGTTGACTGCTGCTATTAAGTAAGTGAGCATTTATTATGGGCCAGAGAATTCGCTGATACTCCACAGGGGAAGGCTTTGCCCCCCTGCCCGTCCCCCAGGGACATTTGGCAATGTCTGGAGACATTATGGGTTATCACAATAGAAGAGAGGAGTGCTACTGGCATCTAGTGGGCAGAGGCCAGGGATGCTGCTAAACCTCCTACAAAGCACAGGATAGGCCCCCACAGCAAAGAATTATCTGGACCCAAATTGCCAGTAGTGCCAAGGCTGAGAACTCTGCTTTAGAACCAGTGTCTTATTTAATTTATATAGATGGTGATCATAGAAGATTTAAGCCTGTCTTACAGCTGAAGTTCAAAAAGGTTGAGTTAATTTCTTAATGTTCATTAGCCAGCATTCCATTTCAGTCTCTAATGTTCAATCTTCTTAAACTAAGAGATGGCACCCAAACACAAACCCTTTTCTCCCCCTGTGATGGGAAGTGTCCTTCACCTCAGCCTCTTAATCTTTAATATGAGAACATTTCCTGTCCTTTGCCTAGAAGTCTGTAGTAATATATTTGGGTTGGAGGTAGGTAGTAGGGAGGAAAGATGGGGGGTTTAGAGATTTTCAAAAAGTTGAGGTATTATACTTAAATGTAATATTTTTGGCAAAAATCTGTAGTCATAAGCAGTGTGGGTGAAATACAAAATGTATATTTAGAGTTTAGTGTTGCTCATACATATGCATTGTTTTTAGATTAAGAATGAGAGCTTTTAGTTTTTGCTTCTCTTTGTATCTTTCAAAAGCAATTTGATTTGCTCTTCTCTTGGGCGTGGTGGTGATTTGTAGATAGAGCTTGCTGGTTGTTAAGGAATCGAAGACTCTTTGTGGGCACTTAAGGATGAGAGTTTACTTCCATGCAGGCAGTAAGGTAGATTGTGGGTGTTTGGACTTAAAGCATAATAGCAGGTATGAGAGATGTGAGCAAGGCCAAATTGCACTTTGGGGAAAGAAGTGTGGAGAGCCCCATGAGGAAACTATGCTTTATTTACTTCTCTGGTCACTGATAAATCTCAATTTTGGGATAAAGTCTGACAGATAAATAGGTTACTGGAGTGTAAGAGGTGGGGAAAGTTAATTTAAATTATTTTATTTGAAAACTAACATTTTATGAGTGGGAAGTGTGGCTTAGGAAAATTGACAAGACTCATTCCTCTATAATACCAATTTCTTGCCAAAATACTACATTGCCTTTTGAATAGTCTTTAGGGACTGTACATTGAAAAACATAGACAGCTGCCCTGGGTAGGGTTGCACTTGCCACAGAGTTTTATACTTGCACAGAGAGTCAGGTTTTATTCTGGAAGACTTGTGGCAGCAGCTTCATTTGCTTTGCAGGATAATCACATAGAACAAAGGCACCTCTTTGGTTTACCTGGTGTTCATTCTGCCAGTTGGTAGATTTAATAAACAGAGGAAGGACAAGACATGCAGCCAAGGTAAGGAGAGTACTGGAACAGTATGCAAGTTACACCTTGAAATTATCTGTAGAGGGTTGAAAAGAGACAGCTTCTAATCAGCATCCCAAAACTGAACATTTTCAGGGAGCAATACACAGAGATATGCTCAGTGTGGCAGTCAAGTTAACTGAAAGAATGAATTCCAGCTTTTCAGTGTTAATTTCAACACATTAAGAACACTGAGGTCTAATCTTTACTGCTTTATGTTAACTATAGACATCATTATTTTCACAGGCATTCAGTGATCATTGCAAGTTATTTTTAAGTAAAAAAAATAGTTGTGCTGAGAATAGTTTAGGACTCTGAAACTTAATAGTTCACAAGGAAAAGATGAGGAGATCTTGAGGTAAAGATGACATTCTCTGAATCATGTCAAACCTTGATTTGAATTGAAATTGTTAATTTTCTTCTTTTTCACCCTTTTAATGAAACAGAGTTACCCCTGTGTTTCTTCAACATGCTGATTTCCCAGAAAGCCAACATCTAGATCCATGGTTTCAGCAGAATATAAATATAAGTTACAGTCACTGCGGTATTGAAAAGTCCCCATAGCAATGAATCATAATATTTTATGTAAGGCAGAGAGAAATGTTAATTCATTTTCACATACAGTTGAAAGATTATGTTAGACTTGATTTTCTTTAGACACCATATGCGTATTTACCAGTAGAATAAACTCTGGTTGTCAGTTATGTGTGTAGGTTGGAGAGAATTTGGATATGTTATACGAGGGCAGTATTCTTGCAGGGGGAGAAGAGGATAGAAAGTAATGGAACTGACACTGAGCGCTTGCTAGTTTTCAGGCGTTGCACTGGGCAATGCTATATGTAAACATCACAACAGCTCTGAGACCTAGATGGTATTATTTTCACTTTACATTTGAGGAAATAGAGACAACAAGCTACAATAACTAGGAAGTACTTTTTTTTTTTTTAACTATACTCTGATCCAGTTCTAGTATCTGGACCAAAAATTGGAGATTTGTGGGGAGTGGGGGTCAAGTTATAGTTGTTGGTTGACTTGAACACAAAACTCTAAGGATTTGGATTCACTCTTAAATACAAAAATCTCTGCTGTTTCTTTTTTTGTTTTTTTTGTTTTTTACTTGGGGGGAAGACTTTCATGCACTCATTCAAATTACTGCTTGAAATATTTCCCAGTGTCCCTAAAGACACAATGGTTACAGTGACAGATTTTGGTACAGTGAGCACTATTTAATTTGTAAGGTAACCTCCTCCTCCAACAGAAAATTACTTTAAAATAGAGTCTGATATTTTATCTTAGTTCTGATTATGCACTGTTATTTGGTACTGCAAGAAGTCAAGACCCCTTTTTATTCAGAGATATTTTATCCAAAATGGCAAAGGGACATTGATCAGTTTAAAGCCACAGTCCAAATGTGATTTTTGCAGCTAGCTCACTTTCATCCCTGTGTATTTTAATTGTAAATAAGTACACAGCCCCCCAATTTAAAATAGGTTGCATTCAAAAGTTCAGTTCGAACAGGGTTGTTTGGAGTTTGAAACATTTTTCCATAGAAACAATGTTAGGTTTCCAGGCCAACCCACAAAAGCCTATTTAAACCATATTGTACAGTTTCTGCTCTAAAATCATCATGGGGCCCACACAACATATATAATAATATTTCTATTATTGTAAATGCATTTGGAGTTTGGCTTGGAATAGACTAGAGCTTCTAGCTCTCTCGGGGAGAGCTGGGCACTTCAAGTCCTCCTGCTATCTTGGCAACGAGAACCAGCATTTTTTCTTATGATGCTGTCTATAGTGCCCGTGACCTGGGGTGGAGACTAAGGCAGGATGGGGGTGAAGGTAGGGAGCAGGTCATCTTTCAAGGGTGGATACATGATTCAACATGCTTTTTGGCTCCAAGCAGGAGCCTACTCAATTTGAATATAAGGTTTATTCTCTCACACAAGAAGTCTGCAATAAGCAGTTTCAACATTGGTTGATTCAACAGCTAGTGACGTCGAGGCTCTAGGTTAGGTTAGGTTCTTGGAAATCTGTATAACCCCACAGTCATAAGATATCCACTGAGGCACAAGAATCTTGTCCTTGTGTAACAAACTTTGAAAGGTGAAAGAATAAGGAGTGATCTCTTAATCTTATTAAGTAGGAAACTGTCTCCCAGAAGGCCCTTTCCTGGGCGTATTTCCCTTTACATACCATTGGCCAGAACTCTGCGTCAGAAGTCTGCTTCTAAACCAATCACAGGCCACCAAAAATCAGATTGTTAGAACTGGCTTAGAGTCTAAGCCTTAGGATGAGTTGTAGTTCATGTTGTAGGGTGTGAGGCAGATGCCCATCTCCTCTGAGCATGTTGCCAAGCTCATCTGAAGATCTGCTGACATAGAAGAAGGTGGAATGTCTGTTGGGTGAATGTTATCTACGTCTTCTGCATTGTCTGCCTCTAGGGAGCAATGGCCTGGGTTAAGGGGAAGGTCATAAAATCCAAACTTTTGTTTTAGCTTGCTCCAGCCAGCTGAGAAGTCATGTGATTCCTCCGTCAACTGTAGTTTCTATAAAAGAAGCAGGTAGGATAGATTCATTTATTCTTCAGCTTATTCACTCAAGAAATGTTTATTGGGCAACTTCTTTTTACAAGCAGTATTTTGGGCATAGATAACTTGATTCATATTTTCTAATTTTTTTTTTTTTCCAATACTGTCAGCAGTAGAGGAAATAGATGGTGATGGTGGTGGTGGTGGTGGTGTGGAGGGAGCTTCTTTATTTTCCCTCATTTTTCCTCTTATACCTGCAGGGGAAATTAAAAGTGCATGAAGAGCATACTAGTGCTTCCTTGAATCCAAAGTACGGAAGTAGGATCTACTTATATTTCAGAGAAATATCCAGGTTTGGTGAGGAAGAAAGAGAAAAGTATGTTGGAGGAGATTGACTGGTGGCTGAGAACAGCTGCAGGGGTACTGAGGTTACCCTTCCATCTTCTACCCTGGGTCTCAGCCATGTCCATCCCTGCCACCTGGGACACTGCCCCGGCCTGGGATCAGAGACTGGGAAGGGAAAGGGCTGTGCAGGCAACATCAGACTGTGGGTAAGGAGGAAAGGGAGAAGGCAGAGAAATCCTCTGCAGAGAGAATAGCAGAAATCCTGCTGCAACCTGAGCTTCTGGGTCTTTCCTGAAAGTCCATTTTATAAGGGAAAGTATATGTATAATCAAATGTAGCAATAATACTGGCTCATGATAAATATGTTTTGTTTTTTAAGCGATGATAAAATACATCACAAAGTACTACAGTGATTTCAATGGCTATCTTTTGGAATTCTAGTGGAACCTTTTAGAATAGTGTAGATAGTAAAGGGTTACAGTTTGTGTTATCTACCTACTTATCTGTCTACCTCAGGAATTGGCATACTTTTTCTGCAAAGGACAAGAAAGTAAATATTTTAGCCTTTGTGGACCATATGGCTTGTGTTCTAAGTATTCCATTCTGCTGCTGCATCACAAAAGCACCATTTAGGTAAACAAATGGGCGTGACTGTGTTCCAATGAAACTTTATTTATGGACAACTTCCTTGTATTTCCTTCAATTTCACATAGTTTTAATGTCATGAAATATTTTTTTAAATATTTTTCAACCATTTAAAAGTGTGAAAGCCACTCTCACCTTGTGGGCCATGGTAAGAGAGGCCAAGGGTCAGCTTTTTCTCTTGGGCCGTAATTTGTGGACTCCTGGTCTGATTCTCATCTGTTATCTGTCTGTCTACCTATCTGTCTTCCTTCTTTCCTCTTTTATCAGTGAGCAAGAATCTGATTCCATTAAATTGTATACGAAGAATTCTTATTCATGTAGTCAGCTACTCTAAACACTTATAAAGGAGAAGGAGAATAACTGATTTATAGGATCTCTAGTATTGATTCACTTCTGTTTTCTGTGGTTGAACTTGTACAAGCTTTAAATATTGTCATTATTATTGTAAAAATACTATATTTAGCATTCTTATAACCAGTTTGAAGTAATTCCTTTGTAAAAGGTCCTTAAGGATGTAAGGATTTCATCTTACAATAAATGATCTTGGATCTTGTTGAGAGTTAAAAACCACAGGTAAATGATAGCGTCACATCAATTTTTACATCCTCAATAGGGCACTTGTGTTTTCCGAGGCAGACAGGCAAGACTTGGATGGCTGTGCGTTACTGTTTATGATCCTTATCCTTTACTGCAAATCGAGTGTTTATTCCACTCCTGAACTTAATTACCAGCTAAGGGCTTTGTGCTTTGTATTTTAAGGAAGCATGTGATTTGTTCATTAGTTCAAAAGCAGATTAATTATTATATCTTTAGTCACCATCTGTAAACACATCTATATTGGTGAGCTCTCTCCTGCTGAGTTACCTTGAAATGCCCTGTTGTGCTTTATTAGCTTTCAATTCTGTGTTTATTACAGTTGGCTGAAGACTTTTCAATTTAGTTTATTGGCCACAGAAAGTCCAGTCCTTCTGTGGAGACTACCAATTTCTGAGGGTGAGAGATTTATTAATGTTGGCTTTCAATTTGCTATAAACATTTTTCCCCAAGTCATACTATGTTTTGGTTTGGATTAAGGATATTAGTAGTTCGATTATAAGCCAAGGTTTTAAGCACCTTATGTGCTGTCTAGGTTCAAGGAGGAGCAATTGGGAATAAAATTAGTAACCTGGATAAAAAAATGTCTTCTGAGTCCAACCAAGTCAACCCTGTACAGAATTCTTAAGTACATAATGGCAAGCAGAGAAATGAATAGTTATTGATGCATTGGCACTTAATTCTCAATTAAATTGGAATTTTTCATATCAACAAATAATGTTTTAGCTACAAGTACGTCCCTAATATTGCATGGGACATATTTATACTGCAAATATTTGTTGTTTATTTGAAAATTAAATTTATTTGGGCATCCTGTATTATCATTATTACTCTTTGCTAAATCTGGCAACCCTAGTAGTGTCTTCGTCACCTCTGTCTTTCTCAAGGTATTCACACAGTTCAGGGTACCCCACTGTGCTGCTAGCTTTGGTTTATTAACCCTGTCTTACTCTGTTCAGGCTGCTGTAACAAAATACTGTAGACTAGGTGGCTTGTAAACAAAACGTTTATTTCTCACAGTTCCGGAGGCTGGGAAATCCAAGATCAAGGAGCTGGCCAATTCAGAGTCTGGTGAGGGCTTGCTGTAACCTCCAATGGTGGAAGGGGCTAGGAAATTCTCTGGGGCCTCTTTTATAAGGGCACTAATCCCATTTGTAAAGGCTCTGCCCTCATGATCTAATCACTTCCAAGAGGCCCCACCTCCTAATACCATCATCTTGGGGGTTAGGATTTCAACATATGAATTTTGGAGGAGCACAAACATTCAGACCATAGCAAACCCCATTCTTTACTTTTTTAGTTTGAAGTTTACCTGCTCAAGACCATTAAGTGAGAACCTTAATCTCGCTGATTTTCACAGCGTCCAGTGACTAATCTGATAAAGTAATTCAGATAACCTGTTGATCAGACCTAATGGCTTCACACGTTATTTCTTCCAGGTTACATATTTGGTTAACATGACTTGCTGTAGGTAATGCTTTAACATACAGTAACTGCAGAGGCCAGAACATCAGATTCCATGCAAAAGAAAATGGAAATGAATTTTGAAACCATTCTTTTTGTTATTCTGGTAGTGTGTTTTTTCTTCACAGAACCTGTTTATGATTTTAACTATATTTTTTATTTCATCTAAAATTTGATTATCATAGTTGTTAATTTTCTTATGATTCCCAAGTACTTTACATATTTTAAAGACAATTTTGGTGCATTTTCAAAATAAAGTGTGTTATAAAATACTTTTTAGAATTGTAGTAGATGATTGAGATTGCTACCAATTTTGAAACTATATTTTCACTTTTAGTAAAGGCTAATGTTGTACAGTAAATTTTTTCTTTCTTGAGCAATCAGAATACGGTGAGAGAAATTAGTTCTCAGCTTCCAACCGCTTAACCATATACCAAGGTGGTAATAGATCAGGAGCTTCACAGTGTAGCTAATCCAAGCCAAGTGCCTTATATACTCTGCCAGAACTATAGGACTCTTGTATCTCTGCCCCCAAAATCTCAGAGAATGGGCTGGAAAACCACTGGGTATATCGGGGGGGTGGTTTTATTATCAAGTTACCATGAAGCATTTAATAGGGGCCCCAAACCATTTTCGGACCACTGAGCAGAATTGGTGTGTTGTTGACTATACTATGGAACAAGTCATTTCATTTCTCTCTGTACCTTGGCATTTTCATCTGTAAAATAAAGCAGGGGTGGGACTGCATAATCTCTGAGGTCTCTGTTACTTTCGTACTGGCTCCAACATGTGCTGAGCTGTTGGAATAGAGGCAGTGGATCTGAAGGGCTGTTCTCCAAGGTCTTTGCAGGCAGTAATGCACTTACATTTGACTAAACACAGGGCAGGCATAGTCACAGGGTTGAATGGTGTGTTTCACCCAAATAATGGAAGTTTAGTAAAATACCTTCTTAATGGGACTTTAATGTGCCATGCCTCTCTTCCCTCAAAATTAATGCATCTGAGTCTTGTTTCTCTTCCCTTTTCCTTCTCTCCCTCCCTCCCTTCTTTTCTCTTTCCCTCCTTTGTTCCCTTCCTTATTCCTTCCTTCCTTCCTTGCCATTTTAACATGACTTTTAGAGGATAGTCTTCCAGAAATAATACAGTTGTATTTATTGCCTTATCTGGATTTCCAGAGCTCATTTCTCTCCACGTGTTTTCTAATCAGAGAGAAAACAACACAAACACCTAAGTCTTTCAAGTGGAGACAGCCCCCAACTTACGATGGTTTGATTTTTGATTTTTTTACTTTACCGTGGTGTGAAAGAGATACATATTCTGTAGAAACCATACTTCGAATTTTGATCTTCCTGGGTTGGCGATATGCAGTACAATACTCTCTAGTGATGCTGGACAGCAGCAGTGAGCCTCAGCTCCCAGTCAGTCACAGGATCACAAGGGTAAACAACCAATACACGTACAACCATTCTCTTCCCACACAACCATTCTGTTTTTCACTTTCAATACAGTATTCAGTAAGTTACATGAGATATTCAACACTTTTTTTTATAAAATAGTCTTCATGTTACATGATTTTGTCCAATTATAGGCTAATGTGAGTGTTCTGAGCATGTTTTGTTTTGTTTTGTTTTGTTTTTGCGGTACGCGGGCCTCTCACTGCTGTGGCCTCTCCCGTTGCGGAGCACAGGCTCTGGATGCGCAGCCTCAGCGGCCATGGCTCACGGGCCCAGCCACTCCGCTGCATGTGGAATCTTCCCGGACCGGGACACGAACCCGTGTCCCCTGCATCGGCAGGTGGACTCTCAACCACTGCGCCACCAGGGAAGCCCCTGAGTGTGTTTTAGTTAGGCTAGGCTAAGCTATGATGTTCAGTAGGTTAGGTGAATTAAATGCTTTTTCAACTTAACGATGTTATAAACTTATGATGGGTTTATCAGGATGTAACCCCATCGTATGTCAAGGAAGATCAGTTTATAAACAAAACCAAACCTGGGGAGTATTCATTTTGGAGTTTTGGATTGCATGTGTAAGGAAAAATGCTTAAAATCTGTTTCAGTTATTTTTTAAAGGTGGACTCTGCTTTAAAAATAAAGCAGTGATAATGCAATTGCTCAATACTTGTTCTTATAAACTTGATTGATTGATAACTAATAGCACTATTTGGTTGCTGGTTCGATATCTACAGTCTGCTGAGAATCAGAATGTTATGGTTGAAAACTAGCTTAGTAGCATTAATCAGAAATCCCTGGCTTCTGGGAAGTTAGGAGGTTGTGTCTTTCCTGCTTAGGAAAATACATTTCAAGTATTAATCTTCATTTATTTTTGACCAGACCACTTGTGGGATGGAATGGGAGCTACAGTGTGTACTATTGAACCACTTTCTGAAGTCAGTTATAGAAAACATCTTTTGAAGAGAAAAAAAGGACTAATGAATGTCTCTCCTGGGCCAAAGCTTTGTCATCCCAGAGAAGGAAAGAACTCTGATGTACGAGCAAGGGAGGAGAGCGAAATCAAACACCACCATCATAAGGCAGTGAATGGCTTAATCCTAGCAAAGGACTTTATACCTGCTTCTCAAAGAAAGCAGATCTAGGCAGGCTGTTATGCTCACTTATTTTTGGTCTTTCAATCTGAGCAATACAAAATTTAAAAATTGTGATGTAATGATAGTTAACTGGAGTCAAAATTTAAGACAAACCCTTCCCTAATTTGTTCTAGGCAGAGAAGGGGCTGACGTCAAGTATTTAAGAGCTATTTCAGCTAATGGCAACAGATTATGGAGAATCACTGCTTGTTCGTTGGGCCAGGTACTAATTAGAGACTGAAGAAAGAAGAGTTGAATGTGTTCCATTCTCTAACACCTTCACACACCTCTTTTGAAAAATTCTCTATTGCCTGTTCATTTGCTTCCCTTTCTTTGCTCCCAAGTCACAGCAATTATGGGCTTTTTCTTGCCTTCGGTGTGCCAATGTGTCCCAGTGACGTTATTTCTCTTTTCTTCAGACAATTAGTAGCTTCCAAAGTCAACCGCAGTCTCCAAATTGCTAACTACAGAGCAGAATATAACTATATTCAAAGTGTTTAGAAGCTCTCATAAGATTGTAGTAACATGAAGAATAATAGGCAAAATATTTCGTCATATCTGAGTATACTCCAAAGTTGTGATGGAAGTTTTTAGCCTTATTCTTTGTGGGGATCAAAAAGCATACTATCACCTTCTGAATTAAGTGGAAGAATATGATAATTTCCCTAAAAGACAGTATGTTCTTTCAAGTAAGATTATTCAGAAGATAGCATAGAATCATTAAATGACCTGGCTGAGCTCTCTGGACCATGAGGCCTTAGTTTTATTATCAGTAAAATGAGGAGTTTAGCCTGAATCAGGCTTTATTGAGGTGGGTTGTGTAAGGCTGACAATGAAGAACAACTTTTTCAAACGATATTGTTTCTTTATATCAGAATCCCCATGAGCCCTGCTCCCCCTCCCCTGAATAAGGTGACTTTATTTTTTATTTGATTTTATGTTTGTAAAGCATTCTTGGGTTAACAGTCTTTTAAAATAACTCTCAGAATTAAATCAACTGGCTGTGAACTTTGGGTCCTGGCCTAACTGAGTCCTCTGGCCTCATAGATGAAACTGCTCACCATGGAAACAGTCGGTACCAGTGGTCTATTTGTTAAGAAAGCAAATCTTTATTCAAACTTCTGCTCTCCACCCCCAACTCATCATCCTTAAGCTTCTGTCATAAATTGCTTGGAAATTAACAACAGCAACAAAAACCAACAGAGATGTGAACTCTGGTTCAAAGCAGAACAAATTCCCCTGAAATTACCCATGGCATGTCAGTAAAAAAACAGGATTAATCACAGAAAATAATTGTAGTCTTTGGACATGTCAGAAACTCATAATATATTTAGAGCTGTTCGTTCCTCATATCACCCTCTTAAGAAAAAAAGTCCTCTGGGCTTTTAGTTAAGCGGTGGTGATATTCTAGATGACATATGAGAGGACTTGTCAAATATCCATGACTTGAAACTGGAAACAGCATGACTTCTTGTCATTTTAGGGAGACTTAGGAGCTCAGTCTGGTAGCTTTGGCATCAGCTTATTTTTAGCAACACGTGATGTCTGTTTTTTCTGGTTATTATCTCTGGGCTTTTACAATTATAGGATACTCACGTTATTCAGCAGATAGGAACATTTTCACTTAGTATATTCCGTATATATAAGCACCTTTTTAATGCATTAATGGGTTCAGTTTTGTTGATTGTTTTGCATTTAAAATGGCACTTCAGTCAGATAACCAAAGACATCAAGTGGAAAAAATGATTATTGTAGGAAAAAAGGGAAAACAGCATGTTTCTTTAAATGCTTTCATGTCACTTACCGAGAGAAAACCATTTGGCTATTGGAAGTTGCTATGGGAAGCACACATTTCTGCAGCATTACATTTTATTTTCTTGTTTGCTTATTTGAAGTTATTCTTTTAAAAAATCTATGTCTATATATCTGTGTAAAAAATCTATATCTATAGATTTACACATATGTACACACATAGCTATATATGGGTGTGAGTGTATATTAATGTACATTTTTTTTAATGCCTGGGTGCCCCTTTTCAGGCAGGGCCAGCAGAGTAAAATTTAGCTTTAATTATAATGTTCACCCTCCTGGACTTGGTCCTTTACAACCATTGTGTGCATAACCTTGTGGAAGGAAGTTTCCTGTAACTGTGCTGGCTCTTTGGCACTGTGGTGTTTGCTGTGTTCATGCTGCGGGACTGCTTTAAAGTTCAAGTCTCCTTACCAAAAGGCTTGGTATTTCAGAGACTAAATTCCCATGTGGCTGAGCAATACAAAATTGACCTGCTTTATTCCTAATTCTGCTGGATAGCATATTATTTTTCACTAATGTCATAGTATATATTAATTAAGAAGTGTTATTAAAGGGCTGCTAGGGAAAGAAATGAGTCTTTGGGTGACCATATAAATTCCTTTATAACTCTGATGGATCAAGACCCATGAAGCTAGTGGTTAATTTCCACCATTAGCTGTACTTATACCTGTCATTATCAAAATTCATGGATTGAATATGACTATAGCTTAGAGATTCTCATGCACAGCCCTATTTGAGACAGTAGAAATTGGATATCTCTTTAAAGGCAGAAATTAGTTACAGGGACTGCATAAAATGTAAAGAGAGTCAATTATAAGTTGTGAACATAAGTGAGTAACCTTATTTCTCATTCTTAAACACTGAGAGTGATTATGAATCACATTTATGTTTCTAGTTCTCAGCCTCATCTCCATGCGCATCCCCACCCTCAACCCAAATAATATTTGACTAAAACCAGAAATATTCTCTCTTTATTTGCTACATTAGGGATTTCAGAGGGAATTCTGTTCACCCAGGGAAAAGAAAATCAGGCCAGTTCTGAGAAACTAAAAATGTAGCTATGCAAAATTGTTTTCAGAATGGAATTCATTGGCATTTGTTTTTATGCATAACTCTTTAGAATATAGCATTGAATCAAAGTATGATTCTGACTGCAGTTATTTTTTTGTAGTCAGTTTAAGAATATTGACTATAGATTCTCATATATCTAAGCAGGTCTAATTTAAATTCCTATAGCATAATAGTAATATTATAATAATACTGAAACAATATGAAAAAGAATATATATGTATAACTGAATCACTTTGCTGTACAGCAGAAATTAACACATTATAAATCAATTATACTTCAATAAATTTTTTTTAAAAGTGTAAAAAAAAATGATGCAACAATATTTATTGAGTTTGTAATATGTGCCTGATAGAGTGCTAAATTATTTTACATCTATTTTCTCTTTTAACTCGCACCACTACCTTTCCAAGTGGGTAGTATTAGCCCCATTTAATATGTAAGAAGGTGGAGAAAATGTCTTATCAGTTTGACAAAAGTAAAAATTTCTCTTAGGAAGAGAAACGTGTTAGTATGAAATCTTGATAAGGGTTCTGGGGAAACCATGAGCCTCTGACCTACTCAGTGTCTTCCTCTTCCTCTCTCCTTTCCAGGGCCTCTTCTTGTCACTGATGCCAAGACTTCAGAATGAGAACCGCATGGCAGAGTAGTGTGAGAAGGGTTTGGAGTTCCTGGGTTTATCTGAGATTGAGGGAGTGTGGAATAGAGACGAGAGGGGGAGAAAAAAGGAGCCAAAGAACAGGATTGTGGGAAGCTTTTAATAGAGTTGGTTTTTTTATTATTATTATTTTGTATATGTGTGTGTGTATGCGTGTGCATGAACGTGCCTGCTCATGTAAACTTGGGCTCTAGGCCCAAGTAAACACAGTGCTGGAGGGAGCCCAAGAATCAGAGAGGGTGACAGGCTACAACCTTTCCAGGAACTGGTAGCAAAGGGGACAGGATTATTTTGGATTTGCACCAGCTAAAGAATTCAGGACTCAAGGCTACTTCATTATGAATCTTGATTGGCAGAGAAATGCCCAGGGACATCTCTCACATCAGAGATTAGCAAACTGAGCATGAGTGCTTGCCTGAAGTCATTCACCTTGTCGGGGACAAGGCTGGGATGTAAATCAGGGACTCTCTCAATTCAGAGTGCTTGGTTCTCTTTGTTCTGGAAATCTGGCATAATGATTTCTAGCATGAGATGTGGTAGAGTCCCATATATAAATGTTATGATTATACCTGTGTTTACTAGCAGTTCTGGTAATCTTCAATTTCTAAACTTGGTAGTCAGATGTGTTTAAAAAAAATAATGTATTTTCGAGAGTGAAAAGTATGCTTAGGAATATTAAGTATTTTATTTTATCAGATAGCATCATCATACTGCTATAGTCGGGACGTTTTATGACATTTTATTTCATCCCCTGGCACCAAGAAACTATGAAACATATAATGCTTTACTTTAAAAACCGCACATACCGTGTTTTGCTATTCTTTTGTTTTTGGAGAGTCACAGAGAAGTAAATTGGCAGGTTTTACAAACTGTTTTGTAATATATTGGATTGTATGAGAGACCTGTAGTAGGCTGAATGACACTCCACAACATATCCACTTCCTAATCCTTGGAACCTGTGAGTGTTACCTTATATGGCCAAAAAGGGTCTTGGCAGATATGATTAAAGAATTTGAGATTATTTTGATTGTTGTATATTATTCAGCTGGGCCCTAAATGCAATCACATATATCCTTATAAGAGGGAGGCAGAGGGACATTTGATACATACAGAAGAGGAGAAGGCACTGTGACCTTGGAGACAATGTCTGGAGTGATGCTGCCACAAGCCAAGGAAGACCAGTGGCCCCCAGAAGTTGGAAATGGCAAGGAACAGATTCTCTCCGAGAGACTGGTGGGATTGTCTGCCAACACCTTGATTTTGCCCAGTGAAATTGATGTTGGACTTTGGGCCTCCAGAACTTCTGTAGGAGGATAAATTCTGTTGTTTTAAGGCACCACGATTATGATAGTTTGTTATGACAACCCTAGGAAAGTTATACAGCACTACAGAGAAATCCAAGCCCTCAACTAACCTCAGTCCATGGAAAAATTAAAGGCAGGATGCAGGCTTTCTTTCCCCCAAAACCAAGGCTGTGGAAAGGAGCCTGTGATGAGAAACCAGTGGTGGCAAGATAATCCCCTGCTTAGGGATTCTTGGCATTGGGGGAATGGCCTCGATCTCTTCAAAGACAGAATTGGTCTAAAGAAGAGATTAAATATTATAAATTTTGTTGTACTTCTAAAAATTGGAATACCAGCATACAAGTTGTTTTATAGGTTTTTCTCTTTGAACACACCAAAGTAAGAAAAAATATATATCATCTTCCCCAGAATTTAGAATAAATTATGTCACTCTGATTAGATCTAGATTTCATCTCATCTTATTATGATTGTTTTATTCCAAGTAAACAAAATTAGCAAGCTGCATCAATACTTTGTATTATGTAGGAGAAATTGTTAGTAATTATGTTTAGACAGTTGATTATTAAAGATTTTCCTACTTTTTAGCTGTGCAAATAACGACATCCATCTAATTATAACTTAGACTTTTTTATGTTACTGCTTGGAATGCAATACCTTGAAAAAGTAAAATTAATTTGTTTCTTCCCAGTACCAAAGATTTTAATTTATATGCCAATGCCATTGAATATATATATCCTGTTCTTCTTTCTTTAAATTTCTCTAGTAATATCTATCAAACGAAAAACAAAGCAGTTCTGTTGATACAACATTTAATTTGGAGGTCACTCATTATTTTGAATGGGAAATCAAATTGTAAGTTTTTTTAATTAAGTGGCTGCAATAGAATTTGATTTCCTGTCCCTTCATAAAACTAAAATTCTCAATGAGCAACGTTTTCTTTAGAATAAACCAGCCACTATGAAAACAAGTTTCCTCAGCTGGTAAGAAGGTGTGTGCCCTGATGAGCAAGCAAGCCACATTAAGCTTCAAGTAGTTGAAAACTGAACCAAGGGCCCTGCTGAGGCACAGCTGCCATTGTTTGGTAATAAGTATTTTGCAGAGTCCTTTCAAAAGTAAACTGTATTGTTCCCTTTCTAGCTGCAGTGCATCTGAGTGAGGTGATTATGGTTTGTTAAAAGGCACTTTCAGGACTGCGGAAAAATTATCTATTTGAGAAAAGACTTTTTCCCCTACGTCTGGTGATAAATTTAAAAACCTTGAACATTTCCTGAATGCCCTAGCAAAGGCTATAAAATTATCTGAAAATCCTGCCTTTGATCCCAGGTGCGCAGTCTAAAAACCCTTCAGAGCCCACAGGCAGGGCTCTGCTTCCCGAGCTGCTGGTTTGTTTCAGCAGGAAATCTTGCATACTAAATACTTTAAAACTTTGGTATTCAGAAAGGAATATTAAGCCCAGGGCAGCTCTGAATAAATAGAGCAAATTTTCACCACGCCAGGGTACTTGTGTAGGTATTGAGACAGCCTCATTCATCATGTAAAATGTCAAACTGCTGGCGCATTGAGCTCACTTGTATCTTCCGATGGAACGTCTATTGTAGGGCTCTCAGAATGGTGTGGGGCTGGGGGGTAGGCATGGTGTGGAACTGGAGCTCATCTTTTACCCCTTTGCATTTTCATATATCCTTTCTTCTTAGTTACTTGTGTCGTTTCATTATTACCAAGTTGAAATAGCCATGGTCTTGGTCAAGTTCTAATATATTATTTTTAAAATATTTGCCATATAGATTGTATTATTTTTAAATGTTGAATCAAGCATCTCCAAGTTAACTTTATTTTTTAAAAAGTTTTTATTTTATATTGGAGTATAGTTGATTAACAATGATGTGTTAGTTTCAGGTGTACAGCAGAGTGATTCAGTTATATATATACATGTATCTGTTCTTTTTCAAATTCTTTTCCCATTTAGGTTATTACAGAGTATTGGGCAGAGTTCCCTGTGCTATACAGTATGTCCTTGTTGTTTATCTGTTTTAAATATAGCAGTGTGTACATGTCAGTCCCAAACTCCCAATCTATCCCTCCCCTGCCACTCTTCCCCTCGGTAACCCTAAGTTTGTTCTCTAACTCTGTGAGTCTGTTTCTGTTTTGTAAATAAGTTCATTTATATCATTTTTTTTTAGATTCCACATATAAGTGATATCATAGGATATTTGTAAATATCTGTGTAAGCAGAGTTTGTAATACCGGAGGCAAATATTGGATAGGGCCTACGACACCCTATCAGTTTATTGACTCCTGATTTCCCTTGACAAGTCCTTGGGTTCTTAATTTAATGAATTGATACTAGTCCTTTATTGTCTCAGGATAATGCAGAACCCATACCTCCAAGGGTCTTACCCATTTCCCCACACATTTTAAGGGATATTGAAGGGATTAGAAGTGTCTTCGTTTGGCCTAAAGAAGTAACTTAATATGACCCAATGAAACTCTACCCTTAAAATATAAGTTGCTCCCAAAATAATCAACTACAGCGATCCCCTGTGGGAGACCCCTCGCTTCTCCTATTCATCCTTCCTACCCGCTCTGGCGATTCTCATTCTTATCCATGAGGTTCTTCTCCCTACCGAAAAAATGTTTGAAGGTTAAGTGCACTGGAGTCTTATGCACTGCCCCAGCTTGTTATAGAAACATCTGTTCTGTTGTTACTGGGATGAGGTCAACATCATCACGTAGAATTTTGTTGTCCCATCGTCATCATGCAAGGGAATTAGAGTTCTGTTCATTCCCTAGCTGTTCCTCTACTTCAAGCAGAAGTGACACCCGGCCATGTCGTTTTGTCCTTCCTGGGATCAGCTCATCTCAGGTCAGTGTAATAGCACCCAGCTTGCCCTCTCCCAGACCTCTCATCTCAACCCCAGAGAGCTGCAAACTTTTACTTCCCTTGAAGTGGAACTGAGTCAAGCCCCCTCCCAGGGGGTTTGGCAGGTCAAGAGTAGGCAACTTTATGTACACATTTTGTGATTCCAGCTCTTTCTGCTCCCAAGTCTGTGGAGTAATCCCTTAGCAGCACACATTACACCAAGCTGAGGGGGCCTTTTCCCTTAAAATCTTCCATTATATCAGCAGCAAACACTGAAGCACTGGATTTAGCTGTTAGGTCCATTCAGTCCCACCAGGGTCCTTCAGTTCCACTCTTTGGAACACATAGGTTTTGAGCCACTTTAGATTTATAGTAATCTCATGGAGAGACTTCCAAAACTCTGCCCACTGCTGCTTTCCCACCAAAATGTAAGCATGAAGGCAGGGAGTTTTATTCCACTCATCTTTGTAAACTGGTGTGTTCCATGCACCTAGGCCTATTGTTGAATGAATAAATCTTTACAGTGGCATATTTGCATTTTTTGACAAACACTAATAATAATTCTTTCCAAAACCTAGAGAAAAAATTCCCCAAAGAAATCAGGAGATGGAGTTATGCTACTTGTTAACCATTACCATACAACTGACTACATTAGGCCATTTTTGAGAAAACTGTATATGATGCTTATGGTCATTCTGTTTATGAAGATTGCATGTTATATACGTTCTGTTTATTGACAGGAATGACAGAATCCTTTTGAATTCCCATGTCAAGATGTTAAGTATGTAAGTAAGATGAGTTGCTGTAATTAAGTAAAAATTGAAAGCAACTTAATTAGTTTATAGGAAGTGAATGCCCCTTTTATTTTACCTGTTAATTTGGTGCAGAGTATGGCTGGGCATGACATATGTTAACAGTAGATATTACACAAAATTTGCTGTGGCATGTGGTAGATAACCTCATTAGAAGGAGAAAAAAGCCCGGGTTGACATGGATTACCTGATAGTGTCAGAGTCTTCGATTGCTGGCTACATTTATGCAAAAAAAAAACCAAAAACCTTCTCCAACCCCCTAAATCTATCTACGTATCACACCTAGTTTTGATTTTAATGACGTTCAGACTCTTCAGCGGGAAGTAAATACACAAAACAATAAAAGCAATTTTATTGAAAAAATTTTGGAATAAGAATATTTTCTGATTATGAATAATACATGTTTTATTTTAGAAAATTTGAAAATTAAGAATAAGGCTAAAGGAGATAAAATCACCTTAAATACGAGTTTTCAGAGGGAACCATTAACATACTGATGTATTTCCTTTCCTCAGTTTAGGGAAAGTAAAGGCTTCTAGTTACCTTTCTTCATTCCTTGTTACTGACTTCTGTGATAGGCACCTCCTTCTGGTTCACCAAATCAGAAACCGTGGGGGTCATCTTTGACGTCTCCTTTCACTCATCCCTTCATCATTTGGCACTATTGGTCCTACCTCCCTGAGTACCCCTGTGCTCCATTCTCTCTGGTCCAACCCCACTCCTGTTATCTCAGTCTCCCTTCATGTCTTATTTGGGATCCTGCAGCAACTTCTTACCAGTCTTCCTGATCCTGGTCATTCCCTCCTTTGAAGTGTGAACCATTTGGGGACTAGCAAATTCTTTTTTTTTTTTTTTTGCTGTACGCGGGCCTCTCACTGTTGTGGCCTCTCCCATTGCGGAGCACAGGCTCCGGACGCGCAGGCTCAGCGGCCATGGCTCACAGTCCCAGCCGCTCCGCGGCATGTGGGATCTTCCCAGACCGGGGCACGAACCTGTGTCCCCTGCATCGGCAGGGGGGCTCCCACCCACTGCGCCACCAGGGAAGCCCGCAAATTCTTTTTTTCTAAATGTTAACCCTATTAGGTCCTACTCTTGTTTAAATCCTTTCAGAGGCTCCCACTGCCCTCCTTTTCATGATATGCCCTTATAAACTCCCCAGTCTCACTCCTTGCCCTTCCCCTTCTCATCTTCTCCTCAGCCATCACCCCAGGCAGTTGACCAGCAGTTACTAGATCATCCTTTTCTTCCATGATGTTCATAATTCTGTTCCTTGTACCTATGATGTCTTTCTCCTAACCTCCTTGAAGTCTAAAAAAATGAAACAGAAAGACACTGCAGTACTGTGTGTTTATTATAAATAAGTGTTTTGACTGGCATCTTCCTGTTTCTCCTTCAGAACTTATAGCTTGTCCTCACCAACTCTGGGAACTCTCCCTGTTCACAAAGACTAAGTTTCACTCCTTTTGTGTTTCCACAGTTTATGACTAGCGCTTAGGCATTGTAAAATTTAGGTCATTAACTGATCCTGAATATATATATCAGGTGAAAATTGTTGAGAAGCAGATTTTAGGTGGATTTTATTTGAACAGTCAGTAGTATATGTGGCCCATCTATCATAGGCCAGGCACTTTTTTCTGGTTCCTGTGAATTAGACCTCGTCTTTACTTTCATGGAGTTTGTAATCTGACAGTAGGAGATATACACTCAAGAGGAAGCAGCGAATAAGCAAGATAATTTCACAAGGAGATAAATAATTTTAAGTAATAAACCAGGGTGATGTGATGGGATTGGATGGGATGTGGTAATACGTTTTTAGATTGACTGAGCTGGTGAAGGCTGTGCTATTTCACATTTGCCAATGTGTTACGTAGGCATATGCCAATCATAACTTAGGTTAACACCAACTGGTGATGAGAGCTGTGCATATTTATGGGGCTAAAGGTATTAAGGTTAAAGGCTTATTTGAATGAACAGAGGGCATTTAATTAAGATTTGAAAGAAACTTGATAGCATTCAAATAATTGAGTGACTATATAACATAACAAAGGGATTCTGGATCACCCACAGAAGACTGAAAGAAATAAACCAATAAATAGAACTTACAGAGGTATACCTCACCTTAATGTAGAGAACATCTTTTAAATGCTTATCACTTACGCATCAATAGAATGGATTTGGTGAGCCTTTCATAGGGGTTGTGTTCAGGTAGAGGTGATCCGTCAGAGGTCAGTGGGGAATTTCCTCTAAAGGAGAGAAGAGCAGCTAAGATGGATTCAGAGAAACTTGTTGCATTAAGTTTACGGCGCTTGACTCAGAATGAATAGAAGTAGGTGTTCAAAGAGGAAACGATCCTAACCAGAGAAGGAAGACCCCTCAGAAGAAGTGGATGGAAATGACACTTCTCTGGAGAAGAGGCATGTAGAAAATATGTAGGAATGTTGATTCACCAACCATAGGGTCTTCATGCTGCATGGTTGGAGAAAAAGGAATGGGAAAGAAAAAAAGATCAAATAAAATAAACTGGAATAGTATGTTTATCTTTTATTTTAGGCATAATAATATGACAAGTCTTCATTTTTGATCCTCAGAATTATTGATTGAAGCATAAATTTACTTGGACTCGGGCTTGGCTAGATCAGGAAAACAACTGTTTTTCTTTAGAGCTGGTATTATTACCTTTTATGTTGTGGTTGGTACTTTGGCAGGCACAGGTATTAAATTGTGTGCCACCCAGAAGTAAATATAACTTAGTTTTCTCAGGCTTAAAAGAAAGGAACCTTGTCTTGTTTAAGAGATTAAGTAAGCTTTATTTGAATAACAATGGGTAGCAATACAGTACTTCTATTTTTACCTGTCATATCTTTAAGTTATTTAAGTTATACATTATTCTTAGATTATTCTTGTGCTTATTTTTTTCTTCTAGCAGAAACAATTTAGTGCCAGTGTTTTAAGTTATGAATCCTTCCTAGAAGAAGAGTTAAAGTTTTCCAGTTCAGGAGGAAAAGCAGTCAAAGTGGAAACCCCCCTCATGTTTTACATTTTCTCCCAAGAAGAATAATGGGCATTTCCTAATCTTCTGATAATGCCCTCAAGGCATTAGACAGACATTGACACTTAAAAAAGAGAAAAATAGCAATTGAAACATGTGTGATAGCAGTATAAATAAGAAAGGAAAAATATTAAACCACAGAAGTAAATTTATATTTTTTCCTCAATATTTGTGTCTTTAGCTAATAGGTTTATTTATCCTTATTGATGGAGGGTTTTGACAATGATAAGTAGAATGTTATTTTGTCATTTAGCAATTTATTTCAACATTGTATTTCTAAATGAACATCTCAATTTTTTGTCTGAAAGGTGAAAGCATACTTATTATGGTCCGTTTCATAAATACCCATTTACAAATAGACCTCTTCACACCTGCATGTGCCTATTTGGAGACACAGAAGAAATCCTCCCAATGTGAATTACTTCTTGACTTTCAGATGTTAAAATGAAATTGCTTAAAATAAAAGGAAAAATAAAAAATTGCTTGCTTCATTGTACATTTGGAAGGTTACAAAAATTGGTTCAAATATTGATATTTGCTTTTTGGTATTTTTGTCGTTTAATTGGCAAGTTAATAGGGATACTTCCTTGAGTGTCTCTGTTTGCCATTGGACACATGGAAAAGACATCATTGGAACATATGTTTTCTAGAATTATGAAGTATTTCGGTAATACAGAAAATATGGATAATACATTTAATAGTCATCTATTAACTATATAATTTTCAAACCTTTGTGTTTTGTCTTATTTATCTTGGGACTTTTGTTTTTGTTTTACAAAATAAAGCATCCAAGACGTGTTTGAAGCACTCTGTCCAGTTCACTCCACAGAGGTAGCCACTGTCCTGAGTATGATGTTTATCATTCCCATCCATTTATTTATTCTTTAACTACTGTATGTTTATTCACAATTATCATCATATCATTTTGTATGTTTTTGAACCCTATACACATGGTATTTTATACAAACCATGCTTTAGTTTATTATATTAATTTACCATAAGTTTTAAGATATATCCATGTTGATTTATATAGCTCTATGTCCTTTATATTAATTACTGTGTAGTATTCTGTTATATAAATCATCACAGTGCTTGCTTATATATCCATTCTCCTGTTGCTGAACATTTGGACTGTTTGAAAATTTCTGCTCTAAATAATCTTGCAATGAACATTCTTGTGATTTTGTCCAAGAAGACGTGGGGGAATTTCCCTAGAAGTAGAATTGCTGGGTTATTTATTAGTTTTCTATTGCTGTTGAAACAAATTACCCCAAACCTGCTTGCTTAATATAACACAAATTTATTATCTTACAGTTATTGAGATTAGAAGTCTGATATGGGTCTCAGTGGGCCAAAATCCAGGTGTTGGCAGAGCTGTGTTTCTTACAGAACCTCTAGGGGAGAATTTGTTTCCTAACTTTTACAGCTTCTAGAGAGCGCTCACATTCTTTGGATTGTGGCCTCATTCCTCTGTCTTCAGAGTCAACAACGCTGTTTCTCTCTGTTATTCCACTGTCACATCTCCATCTGACTCTCTTCTGCTTGTCCTCCACTTTTAAGAACACCTGTGAATACATGGAACCCACCTGAATAATCCAGGATAATCTCTCTATTTTAAGGTCATTTATTAACACAATTCTATCTGCAACCTTAATTCCCCTTTGCTGAGTAAGGTAACATGTTTACAAGTTCTGGGGATTAGGTCATGAACATCTTTGGGGAGGCCATTATTCTGTCTGCTTCAGGTATTATAAATCTTCCACTAGACAAAATAATTTTATTTTTTATTTTATTTTTTATTGGAGTATAGTTGCTTTACAATGTCGTGTTAGTTTCTGCTGTACAGTGAAGTGAATTAGCTATATGTATACATATATCCCCTCCCTCTTGGACCTCCCTCCCACCCCACCCCCATCCCACCCATCTAGGTTGTCACAGAGCATGGAGTTGAGCTTCCTGTGCTTTATATAGCACGTCACCACTAGATTGCTCTTCTTAGTGATGTGTGCATTTGCACTGTCTCTGTATGTGTGCGAGACTTTTAGTTGTTCCGTATACTTAACAACACTAGGGTTTTAAGATTTTAAGACAATATCCAGTCTGATGGATGTGATTGGTATCTCACTGAATGTCTTTTCATATAAGTATTGGCTGCTAAAGTTTTACTTTCAGTTTATTGCCCATTTCTTTTCTATTTCTAAATTGTTCATTTTTGGTTTAATTTGTTTTCTTACTAATTTATAGATGTTCTTTTAATATTCCCATTACTAATTCTTTGTTGGTTATCTGCATTGCAATTTTTTCTCCTCAGTGTGATTTATTGTTACACTTTTTAAGAGTTTGTTTTATTGTACAGTTTTAAATTTCAAAGTAGACAAATTATGTCTTATTTAAGAAAGAATATCCTACTTGAAGTCATAAAGATATCCCTCTTTATTTTTTGAATGTGCAACAGAGCAAATTATACATTTTAATAATTTTCTTTGTAGATGTATATGTTTCTATCCATATTTGTGAGATGTAGCAACACAAGCAAGTATGATTTATTGAGTTGGCTCAATTTTATATAGGCTGCAACTGAGAACTATATAATTTAAAGGTTGATGGTTTATGAAGTGTTTTTTCTAGGAAGAACTTTAGAGGTGATCTGGTCCAAACCTGAGGCCCAGAGAGGCAGGGAGTGGCAATTCTAGAACTACTTGCATTGACAGAGTGAACTGCATATATACAGCATTATATTGTCTTCATGACTGAGGAAACTGCCTTCCTTACCTTAAAGAGTTTTATACTACTGGTAGATAACTTAACTCTTAGACTGAGTAAATAATGGATGCTGATTTACATCCAAGAAAATAAAACAACATTTGCAAGGTAGAAATTTTCATGAGACAATAGCAAATCACTTTGTTTCTAACTATCCAGGAAAAAAAAGGGCAGTATCAGAAGCAAGGAATAGTTAATTGCTGTGACTGTAACACTTATTCATCCTTCAGTGATGAGCATGTGAATATAAAAATAACTAGACATCAGTTTTGTTGAGAATCACCTATTTCCCCCATATTTTCTTTTGCAAGGCCTGTATCACAAACATGCCTCTACTGTGGACCAGGTTCCAAAAGGAAAACTTACTTTAGCAAAGTCCCTCAACTTTTCTGTCTGGGTACTCACCCACCTCACTATGTATATCACACCCTGCCCCTTCTTCTCCAACTCATTACACATGTTTATTTTCACAATATCACTCAATTTTTAGACTCCTTAAGCTCAGCAATAAAGTTAAGTGCATTTCTTATGCCCAAAGTAAGCATCTCAAGAATATTTCACTATTTTTTTTCTTAAGGAGTGCTGCAGAGGAACTTAGGAGTGAGTGACAGTTGACAGAGCTCTGGTTGCCCAGCAACTGGCAATTTAAATATGTAGGAGCCAATATGATTTACCAACTTGATAAACAGCAAGGACTTTAATACAATCTTAAGGACTGCTACAGATTTTGCATTGACCTATTTATATGTCTTGATCTGTCTCATCTATTTTAATGTGTGTATATATATATATATATATATATATATACACACACACACACACACACACACATATATATATATATACACACATATGCTTATTTTTTCCTGCAGAACTGGAATATGAAAGCAAAGACTGTATTTCTTCCCCTATATGACATTAATAGAAGTTACATGCAATAAAATTATTTGTTTTAGCCCCTTTGTTTTTATTCAGATACTCAGTTTCAGAGGAGGCCTTCTCACTCAGAGGGAATAAGTGTCCTGTGGATTGAGTGCTTCATTTGAGTTCTGAGACTGTATTTATACATTCAGTAATTGTTGTTATCTTTTTTTTGCAGGTTTTATAATTTGAAACTTCTCTCCATTTTTTGAAGGGGAGTAGTAGTTGCTCTTTATTCTTCACAGGAATAATGAGGTTTAATAGGTTTGGCTGTGAGTTAGCCTAATTGATTAGTGCGTTTCACTAATGGGATCAAGAGGCTTGATTCCATCATGAGCCAGTTAGCTTCCTGGAGCAGGTGAATCTTCATCTTCCTGACCTTCATGACCTTCAAGTGGACATTGTTCATAAGGTGATTCTAAGTGATGATAGAAAAGCTGCAACCCATCAGTAATAACAGTATAGTAACCCAAAGAGGCCCCCTCCCTGCTGGAGGTCAGCACTGTCATTTTGTATATCAACAACACGGTATGCTTGAGAAGCAGTCTGTATAAAATTCTACCATCTTGTCGGGATTACAAGGTGCTACATAAAACACGCTACCAACATCCTGTTACTAGCACAGGAGTTGAGAAATTTTGAGGATAATTTTAACACTGAAAATATTTTATGATATGGGAATACAAAAATAGATCATTTCAGTCATGGAATAGTTGAACGTCACAGCAAGGTAACTTTAAAATTGTTTCTTGAAACTTTTCAGTTCGTTAACTTAAGGCTTGAAGAACCCTGGGAAATGAGGACATTTTTGCCAACCATGCATGTTTGAATAAAATTCAGTATCTGAAAGCTGCATGCCAGCTCTTCCAGGGCACCTTTCCTTCTACCTCTAATTACAGTGAAAAGTCCCTTTTCCAAATTCCTTTAGTGCTTATGCTGTCCTATTCCTTTTAAGAAATAATGCCTATTAGGTCTGCGGTTTCACAGTTCCAGGGCCATTTGGTTAACACAGAGGCCTTGACTTTCGTAATGATATCTCACGTTTATTGAGCACTATGCTAAGTATTTTAAATATATTGTCATTTGTCCCTAGTGATGCTACATGTCGTTATTAGAGCCAGCTACTGGTGAGGAAGGTCAGAGTGGTAGAGTAATTTGCCCATAAAGATAAAGAAAGAAATTGGAGAGGTGGAATTTGCTTTATGGTCTGTTGGACTCCAAATCCAGTTTTCACTGTGATATTTTTCTCTCTGTGTTTTGTTGTTTCTTAATTGTTCATACATGTATCTTATTTCTCTAGTGGTTCTCACACTCTAGCTCACTTAAGAATCTTTGTGAAAATTTGTTAGAAATGCTGTTTCTGGACCCTTGTCACACAGATTCTGATATAGCAGGTCCTAGGTAAGTTCCAAGTGTCTTCATCTGTATTTTTAGGGGAGTCCTTAGACCTGAGAAATACCTGATGTGAAATCTGTGAGGCAGCAATTGTCTGAGCTACCCTCTCAGCTCTGTACTGAATGTTCATAGTAAGCACTCAATAAATACATGCTCAATTCAAGCACTGTGAAAACTGTTGCTGCTGTGCTAAATAGAGCCCACAAAGTTTCATAGCTTGAACCTGGGTGGATCTTAACTTGAATGTAAAGTTTGTGCAAGTTAGAAAAGTCAATACTAATTGGCAGGTTGAAGATCAAAGAACAAGATATCTGATATGATGTTTCATTTTTTCCATATCATTGTATTCTGGAAATTTAGGTGTATTCTAAAATACCGGTATTTGTTCAGAGGAAGCCTCTGTAGAAAAAGGAAAAGCATAAGTAAGAAAAGAACCAGAGAGGAGTGGAATTGAGATAAATCTTAGGTATAAAATACCTAAGATTTTTGGGAAGGGATGGGAAGAAGGTAAAGGTGGGAGATAGGAGGTTGATTCAACTCATTAGTGAAAGAAAGTGGGTTCTTTGGAAAGGGGTCAAAGAAGAAAATGACCTATTCAATTGGAGGAGATCTTGGAGAAGCCTAGTGGAAAAAAGGATCAAAGATAGGGGGATGGGAATAAAATGAATCAATGACAACATATGCGTTGGTTGGGGAGGGGTTCCATGTACCTCACATTTTTTTGAGTGGCCCTAGTGACTCAAGGCTTATCCTGTTTTCCTTCTTTATCATGTGGATAATCTTCTGTTGTCATTTCTTCACCTGAGGTGCTTATCTGTCCGTGTGTGAAGATGTGTCTTGGCTGGCTCAAAATTGGACTGAACATTAGCAGTAGATAGAGCAGTGAGTAACATGACCAGTGAAATCCTGCCCAGAATAGAGAGGGGCCTTAGGTCTATTGAAATTCCCAAGGTGATTTGTTAAAACAATAGAAAAGTTCTTTAAAGAAGGATTTATATGGTACCCAGGGAATATGCTTCATGTTTCTCTTTAACTTTCTACGAAATGATAGTTGTTCCTAACTTACTGTTTGTGATATTGTAATGTTTTCCTTTCTATCAATACCCAAGTGGTTTTTTAAAAGTTTTATATATATATAAATATAAATATATAGTAATATCAGTGAAAGATTAGGGTCAACATGGTATATTCACAAGCAAATGATAGCACAGTATTTTTCCTTACAGCACACATTTGCCTCCTAAAAGAAAAAAGCAAAGAAAGGAAAAAAGCTTTAGTAATTAGATCCCTGTTGTAACCCTAGTGGGGTAAGAAAGATTAATAGCTGTGCTGCAGAACTCGGTTCCAGGGTGAGAGGCACTGTGTGTCACTGTTTTCTCCTGGGATGAAACTTGGCCTGAAGTAAAACACAATTTCTATACTAATAATGATAACAGTAGCCAACATTTTTGAGCACCTACTCCTTACCGATTACTTTACATTTATTTTCTCCAAGCTTCACAGTGACCTGGTAAGTTAAATAGTTCATGTTTAAGCAACTGAGGTTCAGAGAGGTTAATTGACTACCAGATCACCCAGTAAGTGAGACATTTTACATGGGCACTTCAGATCTTCAGGAGGTAGATTGCAGCATTAAAAAAATCACAGAAAAAAATTTAAATGTATTCAGTATTGAAGTTTGAAAGAAAGAACCATGTCGATCTAAATTGCAATGATGGATAAAGGTCTTTTGTGTTTGGCTAGCTGATCATGACCTGTGCCTTCACACTGGCAAGGTAGTAGGCCGGGAGCCAGGTTCTTTAAAGCATGCTTGATCGGGCAAGTTTTCTGTAGGGAAGGTTATAGTGTACAGATTACAAAGCCCTCCTGCTGCACAGGTATCAGAGGTTGTCTGTTGCAAGTTCCTTCACTTCGACTATTACTTCCTTTTCTCAATTCTATTTTGGACTTCTGTCTCATGTGTATTTACAGGCAGACAAAGCTTTTTGTGACAGCCCCTTTGCCATGACTGAAGAGGAGCCTTGTATGTCCTGCAGTTTCTAGGCATTGTGATTCTCGTTTTAAACTCACTCTGATGATAATGGTAGCTGTGACTTCCTGTTCCCTATTGTCCAAGGAGGGAAGTTGCAGGTAGGGGCCTTCAAAGATGATCCCATAAAAATCTGTGCAGGGAGGCTCTTTGATGAAATGGTCTTCATAGAATCTGTTCGGCATATGATTTGGGTGCTGGATACTGTGGGACTAAGCCCCGTGGTTTTTGTTGTTTGTTTTTTTGGTTTTTTAAATATTTATTTATTACTTTGGCTGTGCTGTGTCTTAGTTGCAGCATGCGGGGTCTTCATTGCCGTGTGTGGGATCTTCAGTTGTGGCATGCATGTGGGATCTAGTTCCCTGTCCAGGGATCGAACCCGGGCCCCCTGTATTGGGAGCACAGAGTTTTTTTAACCGCTGGACCACCAGGGAAGTCCCAAGCCCCATGTTTTTAAAGTCAAGGCTTACTGAGAAAAGGCCAGTCTTTATTAGTGCAGATTCTGAAGTTGGCAGAATTTCTTCTTATAAAAAGAAATATACAGCAGACCATTTCTGATTGTGTTATATATTTTTTTAGATATTACTATTGAGTTATATTTATAGTATAGGCTACCAAGTTCTATTTTATTTTTTATAAAATTAAAAAAAAATTATTTATATATTTATTTATTTTTGGCTGTGTTGGGTCTTCTTTGCTGTACACGGGCTTTCTCTAGTTGCGGCGAGTGGGCTCTACGGTGCAGGCTCAGTAGCTGTGGCGCATGGGCTTAGTTGCTCCTTGGCACATAGGATCTTCCCGGACCAGGGATGGAACCCGTATCTCCTGTATTGGCAAGTGGATTCTTAACCACTGCGCCACCAGGGTCCTATTTTAAATATGCAAAATATTTGCATAACTAACCTTACAAACTGCATTCCCTGGTCTGTGTTGCACCCTGCAATGTAGCCTGTGCTTAAATGGTTCTCCTAAAAATCTTAGAATGGAACTTCTTTTTTTTTTTTTTTTTTTGCAGTACGCGGGCCTCTCACTGTTGCGGCCTCTCCCGTTGCGGAGCACAGGCTCCAGACACACAGGCTCAGCAGCCATGGCTCACGGGCCCAGCCGCTCCACGGCATGTGGGATCTTCCCGGACCGGGGCACGAACCCTTGTCCCCTGCATCGGCAGGCGGACTCTCAACCACTGCACCACCAGGGAAGCCCGGAACTTCTTATTTGCTTTTAAAATGTCAGCACAGAGAGTGTATGTGAGCTGTATGGCCCTCCAGTGACCTTTCTGTTCTTACTTGTACTCTGAGAGTGCTTGTCAACTAGTTTTCCAGTCTCCAGAGTCCCCAGAGTCCTCAGGGTCCTATTGTTTAAGATAACTTAAGTGTTGTCATTAGCATTACTTTTGCAGTCCTGCTTCTGCTACTGCAGTTGAAGGGGAGCAAATATCCTTAAATCTCTATATCCCATTCTCCTGTGTCTTGCTGAATAGTAGTCTGATTATTTTGATGGAATTGTGAGTTTGTAGAGCTTGTCTAACAAAGAAATGGATTTCCTTTGACAGAGAAAAACCTGACGCTGATAAGATGAGAAGCTGAACGTTTCCTATGATATGAGAAATCACTTCTGTTGAAAAGCCTTGGCAATGATAGTGTCTCAGACAACATAATTCATAAGAAAATTTGTTTTGGGGTGTCTCATGTCTTACCCTAATTCATGAAGGCACACACCTTGTCTGGGTCTACTCTTTCTAGATGGTGGTCCCCGCTCTAGAGTATTTTTCTTTCTTTCTTTGATGGAAGTCAAAGGACTGTGTTCTAGTCCTTCAGAATTTATACTAGCAAATCAGATAAATGATTCTGCCCCAAAGTTAGGCAATTACAGATTCATTAGTTTAGCCCTTTCCCTTTAAGAATTATTGTGTACCTAAATGTACCAGGCATGGTGGTAGGTGTGGGGATTGCTGAGATGGGATAGTGCAATCCCTGAACCGAGGAATATAGTCTCATGATGGATAAAAGTACTTCACTAATATAAGAGATGCTATTATTATCTAACATAAGGGGTGTTATTATATGTTGTTATGGTACAAGACACAGTGGGAACATACTAACCTTTTACTTGGAGTGATTGGTTAAAATTTCTCATTTGAACATAGCCTTAAAGAATTTGAGCTGAGGGCTTCCCTGGTGGCGCAGTGGTTGAGAGTCCGCCTGCTGATGCAGGGGACACGGGTTTGTGCCCTGGTCCGGGAAGATCCCACATGCTGCAGAGCGGCTAGGCCCGTGAGCCATGGCCGCTGAGCCTGCGCGTCCAGAGCCTTGCTCCACAACGGGAGAGGCCACAACAGTGAGAGGCCCGCATACCACAAAAAAAAAAAAAAAGGTACCGCAAAAAAAAAAAAAAGGGGAAGGGGGCACAAAATCATGGAAATGTGAATGTGAATGATACTATACAGAAGTAATTAAGCCCACAGTCAGCTTATGTGATTTAGTACAGCCACACAGATGCTCATACAAGTGTTCATTCTGATTTCTCAGTGCCTCTGCCTCAGCAGTAGTTAGCAATGTAGAATATCACCCTAGGAGTAATGAGAGATTGTCTGGAACCATCGGAGTTATGTGTGAGGAAAAGAAGGAAGGAGAGAAAGTGGGGTTAGAGGAAACAAATTATGAAGGAACTTGAATGCCAACTAAGGAGTTTATAGGTCACCACATTTTATTTACTCATTCATTCATTCATTCAGACATTCCTTGGAGGCAGGGATACCAGACAGAAGGCTAGATAAAGAATACAATCAAAAATAATTACTCACAAGCCTCTTAGATAGCCTCATCCACCAGAGGGCAGACAGCAGAAGCAAGAAGAATTATAATTCTTCAGCCTGTGGAAGGAAAACCACATTCACAAAAAGACAGACAAAATGAAAAGGCAGAGGACTTTGTACCAGATGAAAGAACAAGGTAAAACTCCAGAAAAACAACTAAATGAAGTAGAGATAGGCAACCTTCCAGAAAAAGAATTCAGAATAATCAGAGTGAAGATGATCCAGGACCTAGGGAAAAAAATGGAGGCAAAGATGGAGAAGATGCAAGAAATGTTGAACAAACACCTAGAAGAATTAAAGAACAAACAAACAGAGATGAACAATACAATAACTGAAATGAAAAATACACTGAAAGGAATCAGTAGCAGAATAAGTGAGGCAGAAGAACAGATGAGTGACCTGGAAGACAGAATAGTGGAATTCACTGCTGTGGAACACAATAAAGAAAAAAGAATGAAAAGAAGTTAAGACAGCCTAAGAGACCTCTGGGACAACATTAAATGCAATAACATTCCCATTATAGGGGTCCCAGAAGGAGAAGAGAGAGAGAAAGGACCCAAGAAAAAATTGGAAGAGATTATAGTCAAAAACTTCCCTAACATGGAAAACGAAATAGGCATCGAAGTCCAGGAAGCGCAGAGAGTCCCATACAGGATAAACACAAGGAAAAACACACCGAGACAAGAGTAATCACATTGGCAAAAATTAAAGAAAAATTATTGAAAGCAGCAAGGGTAAAATGACAAATAACATATAAGGGAACTCCCGTAAGGTTAACTGCTGATTTCTCAGCAGAAACTCTACAAGCCAGAAGGGAGTGGCATGACATATTTAAAGTGATGAAAGCGAAGAACCTACAACCAAGATTACTCTAACCAGAAAGGATCTCATTTAGATTTGACAGAGAAATCAAAAGCTTTACAGATAAGCAAAAGCTAAGAGAATTCAGCACCACCAAACCAGCTCTACAACAAATGCTAAAGGAACTTCTCTAAGTGGGAAACACAAGAGAAGAAAAGGACCTACAAAAACAAACACAAAACAATTAAGAAGATGGTAATAGGAACATACATATCAATAATTACCTTAAACATTAATGGATTAAATGCTTCAGCCAAAAGACACAGGCTTGCTGAATGGATACAAAAATAAGACCCATATATATGCTGTCAACAAGAGACCCACTTCAGACCTAGGGACACATACAGGCTGAAAGTGAGGGGATGGAAAAAGATATTCCATGCAAATGGAAATCAAAAGAAAGCTGGAGTAGCAATTCTCATATCAGACAAAATAGACTATGAAACGAAGACTATTAGAAGAGACAAAGAAGGACACTACATAATGATCAAGGGATCAATCCAAGAAGAAGATATAACAATTGTAAATATTTATGCACCCAACATAGGAGCACCTCAATACATAAGACAAATGCTAACAGCCATAAAAGGGAAAATCGACAGTAACACAATAATAGTAGGGGACTTTAACACCTGACTTTCATCAATGGACAGATCATGTAAAACGAAAGTAAATAAGGAAACACAAGCTTTAAATGACACATTAAAGAAGATGGACTTAATTGATATTTATAGGACCTCCATCCAAAAGCAACAGAATACACTTCCATCTCAAGTGCTCATGGAACATTCTCCAGGATAGAACATATCTTGGGTCACAAATCAAGCCTTGGTAAATTTAAGAAAAGTGAAATCTTATCAAGTATCTTTTTTGACCACAATGCTATAAGACTAGATAGAAATTACAGGAAAAACTCTGAAAAACTACAAACACATGGAGGCTAAACAATACACTACTAAATAACCAAGAGATCACTGAAGAAATTAAAGAGGAAATCAAAAAATTCCTAGAAACAAATGATAATGAAAACACGATGACCCAAAACCTATGGGATGCAGCAAAATCAGTTCTAAGAGGGAATTTTATAGCAATACAATCCTACTTCAGGAAACAAGAAACATTTCAAATAGACAACCTAACCTTACACCTAAAGCAATTAGAGAAAGAAGAATAAAAGAAACCCCAAAGTTAGCAGAAGGAAAGAAATCATAAAGATCCGATCAGGATTAAATGAAAAAGAAATGAAGAAAACAATGGCATAGATCAATAAAACTAAAAGCTGGTTCTTTGAGAAAATAAACAAAATTGATAAACCATTAGCTGGACTCATGAAGAAAAAAAGGGAGAAGACTCAAATCAATAGAATTAGAAATGAAAAAGAAGTAACAACTGATACTGCAGAAATACAAAGGATCATGAGAGATTATTACAAGCAACTATATGCCAATAAGATGGACAAGCTGGAAATAATGGACAAATTCTTAGAAAAGCACAACCTTCGGAGACTGAACCAGGAAGAAATAGAAAATATAAACAGACGAATCACAAGCACTGATATTGAAACTGTGATTTAAAATCTTCCAACAAAGAAAAGCCCAGGACCAGATGGCTTCACAGGTGAATTCTATCAAACATTTACAGAAGAGCTAACACCTATCCTTCTCAAACTATTCCAAAATATAGATGAAGGAGGAATACTCCCAAACTCATTCTATGAGGCACCCATCACCCTGATACCAAAACCAGACAAAGATGCCACAGAAAAAGAAAACTATAGGCCAATATCATTGATGAACACAGATGCAAAAATCCTCAACAAAATAGTAGTAAACAGAATCCAGAAGCACATGAAAGGATCAAACACCATGATCAAGTGGGTTTATCCCATGGATGCAAGGATTCTTCAATATATGCAAATCAATTAATGTGATAAACCATATTAACAGATTGAAGGAGAAAAACCATATGATCCTCTCAATAGATGCAGAGAAAGCTTTTGACAAAATTCAACACCGATTTATGATTAAAAACTCTGCAGAAAGTGGGCATAGAAGGAAACTACCTCAACATAATAAAAGCCATATATGACCCACAGCAAACATCATTCTCAACGGTGGAAACCTGAAAGCATTTCCTCTAAGATCAGGAACATCCTTATGTCCACTCTTGCTACTATTATTCAACATAGTTTTGGAGGTCCTAGCCATGGGAATCAGAGAAGAAAAGGAAATAAAAGAATACAAATTGGAAATGAAGAAGTAAAACCATCACTGTTTGCAGATGACATGATACTATACATAGAGAATCCTAAAGATGCCACCAGAAAACTACTAGAGATAATCAATGAATTTGGTAAAGTTGCAGGATACAAAATTAATGCCCAGAAATCTCTTGCATTCCTATACACTAACAACGAAATATCAGGAAGAGAAATCAAGGAAATAATCCCATTCACCATTGCAACAAAAAGATGGGATGAATTGGGAGATTGGGATTGACATGTATACACTAATATGTATAAAATAGATAACTAATAAGAACCTGCTGTATAAAAAAATAAAATAAATAATTACTTGAGCCAAGGCAGCGTTCATTGAAAGGGAAAGGAGGGCCCAGATATGAAAGATATTTTTAAGACATCACTGTTCTGGCTTTGGTGACTACCTATGGGAAATGCAAGAAACAGAGAATTGAAATAAAATCTAAGGTTTCCATCATGGGTAACAGAGTATCTGGTATGTACTCAATAGAGTTTGTTGAATAGAATGTTAAGAATGATTTTCAAACATTTTTCTCTAAAGATGAAATTATGGCAGAATTTTAGGTTTTGAGGCATAAGATAGAGACTGTAGGTCTGATGAACCTCCTGATAGTCAATGCACTGTACAATGGATGCTATGAATTGAATCAGCTCACGAAGCCTACTATACAGAGGATATGAGGCTAATGGCTCCATCTCAGAAAAGAAGGACTTGCAAGTGAGTGTGATTGGCTTTGTACACTGAACTGTGCATTACAACTTGCCCTAAGTCTGAGAAAGATATATTAGAGACACATAGTTTTTTTTAGCTACATAGCATTCTGCTTTCTTATTGGCACACTGTCCAAAATGATACCATTTGCCCAGAAGGAAAAAAAATAAAGAAAACTGTAATAAGAAGCTCAGGCGATAGCTTTAAAAAACTGAAATAAAGATTGTGGTAGGAAGGTGAAGTCTTAGTCAAATTTGAAAGCTTATGCTGTGAGAATTCTTGTAGACATTGATTGTAACTTTTCAATTTATTTTATCATCTTTTGTGATTGAGTTCAGTCTATTCAATGGCAAGGTAAGTTCTTTAGTAAAGACCTATAACTCAGTGAGTCAGTAATGAAATTGTGATGACTAGGTAGACAGAGTCTTGGTATTCAAGCAGCTTTGCTAGAATGGTCTGTAATTCCTTGTGATGCAATAAAGAGAGCACAGGGCTAAAAGGCAGAAGGCCAGCCCTCCCATTTGTCATCTGCATGTCTGTAAATGAATTCCCGAAGCTCCCTAACCCTCAAATTCCTCATCTGTAAAATGGGAATAAAATGAGTTAGTATACTCCAGAGGGCTGTTGTGAAGATCAGGGGAAATAAGCCTTGTGCAAATTCTTTGTGGTCTGCAAAGCTCTGCTAACTTGCCATGTTATTACTATGGAACAGGCCATGTAGGTGGAATGGTTCAGGGACCTATGGAACCACCTCCACAATGATGTTAATGAGAGCAGCATGGACTGGTGCAGTGTAATGTGTTAGTGACCTCTCTTTCCCTGGCTGCACAGACAACCTAAAGCATTGCCAGATGTCACCCCCTTGGGCTATTGCCCTGTGCTGTATCCCAGGGTAGTATAGCACTAATTTACTTGCAAGCAGCTAACCAACTTGTAGTTAGAGATGACCTTTTTGAAGCAAAGACTCTTATCCCCTTACTGTGGATCCAGGTAGCTCAAGGAATATAGTTGACCCAAAATAACCATTCTCGGATCTCAGTAGGTAAAAGTTTTATAGCAGCAGTTTTGTTTTTGCTGTGCTTGTATTTATCTCCTTAAATGTGCATATATATATTTTTACAGCATGGACAAATTAATGTACAAATTAATTGAAACTATTTCTTGAAGCCAGATATAATTCTGTATTTGCTTTAATAATCTGTACTCATAAACAATCAGCATAACATTTTTCCTTTTTTATCACTTATCTACCCACATGAAGGTCAGTTTCCTATTATTTCTTTTTTTTTTACATCTTTATTGGAGTATAATTGCTTTACAATGGTGTGTTAGTTTCTGCTTTATAACAAAGTGAATCAGTTATACATATACATATGTTCCCATATCTCTTCCCTCTTGCGTCTCCCTCCCTCCCACCCTCCCTATCCCACCCCTCTAGGTGGTCAGAAAGCACCAAGCAGATCTCTCTCTGCTATGCGGCTGCTTCCCACTAGCTATCTATTTTACGTTTGGTAGTGTATATATGTTCATGCCACTCTCTCATTTTATCACAGCTTACCCTTCCCCTTCCCCATATCCTCAAGTCCATTCTCTAGTAGCTCTGTGTCTACTTCTATTTCCAAGATTTAGGATCATCTTTAGTATCATTATTCTAAATTCTTTTTCGGGTAGAATGCCTGTTTCCTCTTCATTTGTTAGGTCTGGTGGGTTTTTATCTTGCTCCTCTATCTGCTGTGTGTTTTTCTCTCTTCTCAGTTTGCTGTCTCCTTTTTGCGGGCTGCAGGTTCGTAGTTCCTGTTGTTTTTGGTGTCTGTCCCCAGTGGCTCAGATTGGTTCAGTGGGTTGTGTAGGCTTCCTGGTGGAGGGGACTAGTGCCTGTGTTCTGGTGGATGAGGCTGGATCTTGTCTTTCTGGTGGGCAGGTCCTATTATTTCTTGTTCAGACTTATTGTAGGAATTACCTAATATTCTAGGGGAAAACTTCCCCATTCTAAGAAAATAGTCTGTTTCTCTGTAGTCCATTTAGATAAAGAAGCGTGGGAAGATTTAAGAACAAATTGCCCTTTCTTTTTGACAAATATTCCCCCACTGACTCCTCTTTCTTTTCCAAGCAGCTAAAAATGATCTTAATTTGTGCCCAGTTCTGAATCAATTTTGTCCCTGAAATAGGGCTGCCAATCCATTGATTTTGTTGTCCATTAGTCAAGAGTAACTTATGGAGCCTATGATGCATACACACACACACACACGCACACACACACACACCTGTATGCACATATGTGTAGAGGATCCATATCCCTGAAACATTTTAGGAGAGCTCTTTAAATGACCATATTTCAGTTATGCAGCTATAGTTATTGTGATAACTTTGGTTTAATATGGCTCATTGGAAATGCAGATGTAATAAATGGAAACCAGTATGTATCAACATAGAAATGCATATTAATTTTCTTTATAACAGTGTTCAGATAACAAGGCTTTCATAATGTTGGAAGAATATGTCATGATTAGGTAGTTATTAAAAGGTTGAATGGCAGGATAGTAGTTTAAATTTTAGAAAGGTATTTAATGGTAAAATTTTGGAAGCCAAATTCATATTTCCATCTGAGATTCACTTTGCAACTCAAGTCTAGAGCTATGAAGACAAAACTCCACAATTATGTAAGTAGCCATAAATCAGCATGTCGTGGACAGTTGTTATGCGTGTTTGTGGAAATAAACAGCAGAAGTGTGTAGAAATAGAAACTTTTTTTTATATATAAATTTATTTTATTATTTTTTTGGCTGTGTTGAGTCTTTGTTGCTGCGCGTGGGCTTTCTCTAGTTGCAGTGAGCGGGGGCTACTCTTTGTTGCTGTGCGCAGGCTTCTCATTGCGGTGGCTTCTATTGTTGCAGAGCATGGACCCTAGGCATGCAGGCTTAAGTAGTTGTGGCGCACGGGCTTAGTTGCTCCGTGGTATGTGGGATCTTCCTGAACCAGGGATGGAACCCGTGTCCCCTGCATTGGCAGGCAGATTCTTAACCACTGCGCCACCAGGGAAGTCCCAGAAACATCTTTTTAATTTTAGATTTTGGGACAAGTAGTAAAACTTTGGCTTTGTATGTATTACCACTGTTCAGTTGGAAATTATTGGTTAAACTAAGTTATATTTGTAGATATACAAGTATCAATTGTACAAAGTGACATTATAGATTAAAAATAATTTTTTTTAAAACACAGAGTAACTATACCTCTGGTGGAAGGTACCTTTTAGTGCTGCTTCACTTATATTCTCTTAAGGTTTCCTGTCCCTCGCTTTTTGTTATTTTTAATTTAAAATCAAATCGTGCCTTTGAGAATCAAGAATGTATTAAGAACATTTAAAAATATTTTAGACTGCAATGTAAAAAAAAATTAAAATGCGAAAAATCTCAAAGTCCACATTCATCAATTTTAGATAGTCTATAAATTCACATTTCACTCAATTTTAACTTTGATTTTGCTTCATATGATATGCATATGTTATGTCATATGCATATGATATGTCAGTTTTTTTACCTGTAAGGGTAGGGAGGGGAGTTACAAGTATCTATTAGCATGGTTGATGTGAAAATGATATAAAATATGGTAACATGTCTAAAAGTACTTTGTAACTGTAAAGAACTATGCAAATGATGTTATTACTTTAAAATATGATATTGACATCTTTTTATTTAGAAGCCACTGTCATAATGTCTGTTTGCTGGTACCAAAATCAAAGGAATTTTTTGCTCTTCATTTTTCATCTTTTTTTGTAGAAATATTGCTTTCTCATCAACCTGGAAATTAAGATTCTTTAAATAATGCTGATAAAATAAACACATCAGTATAATTTTTGAAGGGGATTTATAAAAATATACTTTTTATTGTTTCTAAATCTTAATGTATATCCAGCACAAAAGATGTGGTGAGAATTAGCCTGTTAGAACTGATGACTCTACTTAACTGTTTTTAATAACTGGCACACTTGTAGTTTTGGACCTTTTGAAGTATTATAGGTATTCTTAGTGATGTTACATAGTTCTTCAAGGGAAATACATATTTATATCGTGCTTTATACATTTGGGCAAAAATAGTAATAACACTTTCAAAATACTGATGGGAAAACGAGTCACAATAAATATGTTGGATTCTCAAGATAAAGAGATGTACAATTCTCAGAGTTACAGCATACTGTCTTTAAAAATAGTGCAATTGGGATATACTATTTTAGTAAGAAACTCATTAAGTGCAACTTTAAAAGCTTCTTTTTCCTCTTCTTTTTTTAAACTTTGACATTCCAGTAAGTTGTGAGGAAAATGTTCTTCCACTTGCTCTTTGCTGAAGTGTCCAGAAAGTCCCTTAAATTCCTTTCAAGAAGTCCATCCTGTAAGTGCCACTCCTAGAAAGAGTATGGTTGTTATTACTGTTGGCTGGAACAAGATTGCAAAAGATTTCAAGAAGAAATGGAAATTGTAATGGGAGTTTTCTGTCACCCTTGTAGTTTATGGTATTTTTGTCCCACTTTTTTAGTCTATTAAGTTTTTTTTTGGCCAAGAAGTCCTTATCTCTAGAAGGAAATCTGTGATATTGATAGTTAAGAATACTATGTAATGAGATTCTTATATCCAGAATTCCAAAAAAATTAAAAATTTCTGTAATAATGATAACAGCAAACAAGTTAGTATACAATAGTAAATAGGAAACTAATTAGAATTATATAAAGTGCTTTTCACAGATTCCTTCTACACCTATTATTTTATTTTGGTGTTCGCAGTATTTTTGTTCTTTAAGCATGACTGGTAAACTTGCTCTTTTATAAATGAAGACTTAAGACACCTGGGAGGTTGATGTGACTGCCTCAAAGACCCTCCGTTGAGCTGTGGCTGAGCTGAGACTCAACGCTGGTTCTCTGTGTTTCTTTTCCTGTGTGGCTTGACATAACCTATATAATACACATGCATTTTTCTCACATTCTAGGTTTCCCCTCTACCAGCTTCTCGTGGACCGACATTGCCAGCTAAAGAAAGGCTGTAAATCCGCATCCCAGCCCATCAGTTCTTCTCCTGATTCCCATGATGAGTTCACCAGTACAGTCCGGTCAGTCTGGTTGCTTCTTAAACCATTAACAGACTTAATATGAAAGATGTTGTTTTGTGTTGCTTCAAACTAAGCAATTTAAGTTGTGAAAGGACTTTTTCTTTTCCTGATGAATATTGGTTGATATTATGAATTTTGAATTTTGTCTTCTATAGCCAATCCTCTATTACGTAAGCTTGCTTTCCACGCAATTAATTTCATTTGTGTTGTTATCTGAGCAGTGGGCTTTAATTCTTCTGCTGCAAATGTAACATTTGGATTGAATTTTATGAAGTTATAAGTATTTGTTAAATATGATTTAGGCATCTAATTCACACCCAGAGTCTTCTGACTCAATACGTGTCTGTATGTTTTTAAATGGTGTTGTGGGCTTTGGAAGTCAGCCTGTGGATTACTCCCCCTCGATCTCTTTGACACACAGGAAGGATATTTCTCTTCCCCACCCTTCTTTGCTGCCACTCCTGTTTCCTATATACATATTTAATTATGTTTAATCTCAGCACCTGCTTCCTCTGAGTCCAGTGTAAAGTGTGGCTCATGTAGTGTTGTGATCAGCACAGCTGACACCCATTTCTCCAGGAACAGGGTGTCACTTTTGGAACAAACACAATCCAAGTCTTGAGAATGATGGAATAGCTTCAGATATCACATGTTAAACATGGACAAATTTAAAAAGAATTTTCTGTTTGGATCATTATGGGAGTATTTATTTCTGTATATTCTTTAAAAAATCTTTCAGCATATTGATATCCTTGAGTTATCCAACTCCTTAGATTGAAGCTAGTGTAATATTTTATTCAGAGTTTATGAAGGGAAGTTTTTTGCCAAGATTTTCACTCTGTGGAGGGCCACACCCAGATCAGTTGCTCTGGAATTCTAGTGTCTCATCAACCTTCCTCACATCCCCAGCAGGCTGCCAGCTTGTGTGTTGAATTTGGATCTGGAAATTATTGGAGAGTATAACTGTAACTGTTGATTCTAAATGATGTAGTAAAGATATTCCAGAGTCTTTAGTCACAGTCATGATTTATAATCGGCGTTATCATCTGAATAAGAAGATGAAGAGTTACCTAGGCCTCTTATCTCTGAGTCCCTGTAGCCCAGTGGTTCTCAAACTTTAACATCAGAGGGAGGGCTTTTAAAATCAAGCCCCATCCCCATAGTTTTCGATTCAGGTCTTAGGCGCGTCCCAGGAATTGCAGTATTTACGGGCTCCCGTAGGTGATGCTGCTGCTGTCTGGGGACTACACTTTGGGAAGCACTGGTCTAGCCTGCTCTACTTGTTCCTTCCTCCACCCTGCCTGCTCTCCACCCTCTCCTTCCCCCACGCCGCCACCCTCACGGGTAGCCTTCTGTGTGACCTGCATTACTCATCACAATCATGGCACAGTTTTACGATCCTTTCTGTTGAGTTGAACTTAAAATGATATCCGCACTTTTATATCTATGTATTATATTTTAAATATATATTATATTTATTTATATATAAATTTACTGTTTCAAAATTACATAATTTAAAAGAGACATTTAATTTAGAAATACCATAGCCAAACATTTTTTTTTCTTGTGGTAAAATGTGTTAGAATCATTAAAAAACATACTAAAAGCAATGGGGACAAATTGGCTACGTACAGATGTGGCAGAAAACTTACTCCATTTCTCTAAGTTACTGTCTAGAATTTATACAGGGGGTTGTCTTTAATTCTCAGGATCAGAAACTATACTTCTTATATATTTTTATAATACTGTCCATGTCCCTTTATTATTCTCCACCCACCTCCCCCATGTCCTCTGTACATTGTTTGTTTACCTCCCATTTTCACTTTACAGAAGAATGACAGGTCAGATTGAATCATGGGAAAACAGACTTTTTGGCAGTGACAACTGTATCCAAATGAAACATTTGAAATGGCATTTCTACCTGGATATGTAATCTTGCAATGGGCACAAAATGCAGATCCCATCCAGGTTAATGAAGGATGAAACTATAAGGGAAATTTTTGATTCCAAATTATAATTAAACTCAATTTATAAAATTTACTGACTTTTAAATAGTGCAAGTGTAGCAATTTCAGTGTCTATATCGTCTCTCTTTAGCATCTTTCTAGCATGTATGGACTTGCACCCATTTTTTTTTCTTTCTTTTTTTATTGAAGTATAGTTGATGTACAATATTATATAAGCTACAGGTGTACGATATAGTGATTCACAATTTTTTAAAGGTTATACTCCATTTATGGTTGTTGTAAAATATTGGCTATGTTCCCCATGTTGTATAATATACGCCTGTAGCGTATTTTATATACAGTGGTTTGTATCTATTAATCCCCTACCCCTATATTGCTCCTCTTCCCTTTCCTCTCCCCCCCGGTAGACACTAGTTTATTCTCTATATCTGAGTCTGTTTCTTCTTTGTTATATTCATTAGTATGTTGTACTTTTTAGATTCTGTATATAAGTGCTATCATACAGTGTTTGTCTTTCTCTGTCTACCTTGTTTCACTCAGCATAATATACTCTATGTCCATTCATGTTGTTGCAAATGGCAAAATTTCAGAATGGACCCACTTATTTTTAAGGTGAAACACATAATCCCATTAGAACGTTATTGTAAGCGATTAGACTCCCAGTTTAACCCATCAAGGTCTATTTAAAGGTAACTACTTTGCAATGAATGAATATAGAACTATTTCCTTATTTGGAAAAGAGAATCAGTACAATGTAATGAAAAATATTTAAAACTTTTACATGTTTAAAGAAAAGTGGGCCAAGTGGCAGGGAGACAAACAGGTGAGAAATTCTATGGTGATACTTAATGTGGTCTATGGGCACCTTAGATCGTTTCTCAGGTAGGTCTGTATTACATCTAATTTCATTCTAAAAGTAATGTGTTTTTTGGGAGGTCAGTGTCAGGGTGATTCTACTCTTGGTTTTCTCGTCTGATGTGTGGAACAGAAGGTGGGAGTTACATTTTTATTGTTGTGGAGGTAACCGCTTAAGAGGTGAAGTATATTGGGCAAAAAAGTTATAGAAACGATGTATATATGTAAGGAACAGTTGGTTAGAAGTAACATTTACTGAACTTTGTGAGGTAAAAGAGAAAAGGAAAACAGGTGTGTGCATGCACCTGACTTTTGAGAGAGAAGAAACAGACATGATTAAAGGGGATTTGAGGTTAAATAAGAATCTTACTGTCTGTCCAGCATAGGTTGTTGGTTGTATAGGAAGGGCATGTGAATCCATGCTTTAAGGTGCATATGGAGAAGGAGGGAGTAGTGTGAATAATTCAGCTTCTTGTGCTCAAGATGATAGCAACTTGTAGCATTGTTTAAAAACTCAGAGTTCCTATATGTAAATGTAATGCATAAGATGGTCAAATACACTGGACTCCCTTTCAAAAAGACAAAGTAAAATAATACCAAATACTTTGATTAATACCACATATACCTGACACTAGCTCACAACAGGTAATATTTGACAATTGAAATCAGCATGCCCTGCCCGCAAAAGTATTGATTTTATAATATGAAAATGTCCTTTCAGGCAGCTATTTTGATGAGGAGGTTCTTGCCAGCCATGATAATCGTTCAGTTAGAAGAAGAGTGGATGGTAAATGAGACAGCCACCAAGTGAAGCTCATTTGACTCTAGAGCTATTAAAATGTCCTTGTGTACTTTCTTTCTTATAAATACTTCTTGTCTGTTGAGAGCAGCATTATACAGACGTCTTAATTATGTTTGGGAAATTCTTATGAATGAACTCGGAGTTGAAGAAAGTCATAGCACAGGTGGGTGGGAGTCTTTTCTGTTTATTCCAACTACAAACTGTGATCAGAGGCCTGAAATGCACTTTGCATATATATAAAGGAAAATGCTGGCCACAAACATTAAAACAGTCTTTTGCTACTATTAGCCTGTATCTTACGGTACCATATATGTTCTACTGGTGAGAGATAACCTAATCGTTTGACTTAGAAAAAGTGTTTTTCTCACATCTCCTTTTTTTTAAAAAAAACTGTATAAAAAGAGAATTAAATTGGTCTTATTGCAATCACCATCCATTTATTTTGCTTTTGTTCCGCAAAGGGCTCTAAGGAGTTATTGTGCACCAGAAAAATAGTCTCACTCCAGTTGTTCCAGAAATTCTTTAATAGTCAGTATTTCAGATAGTATAAACTCTTATTTTCCCCAGGCATTGATACAATTCTCATAAAAGTTCTCTATCCATATTCAAATACAGTCGATATCAAATACTAAATGTTACTGTCTTGATCATATATGCAGTCAAACAATAAGTACTGATTTCTGAATATAGAATTCACTGGTTTTTATTTTAATCTTGCTGCCCCAATAATGTTCTAAGTTAGAGCACTGGGTATTGCTTTTGGGCACTGAGAGCCTGAGTGGAGAGAGGACTACGTGGATGAGACTGGCAGCTAGCTGCTGCAGTTAAGATAGTCATTCATTTAAAACTTAGCATGTATTCTGTGCTAAGCAGTGTGTTACTCTGTGGGGACACAAAGAGTACTAAAAACATGGTTTCTACCCTATGAACAGTACCCTTTAGTGGGAGAGACAGAAGTGTAAATAGTTTTGGTCCATTCAGTGTGTTACGTATTTTAATAAATATAGTAACAGAAGTTAATTGCTTCTGTATAGCAGTATGGATGCCGTTTCTGGCAATTTATTTTTATCAGGATTGCCAAATTTCAGAAGGAAAGACTTTAGGGCTTATCTACTCTAGAGTTTTCCAAACATGTCAGATAATAAAAATCATCTGATGCTCTTGTTAAAAATACAGAGTCTTGGAGCACCCTCCCCCCACCCCCACCAAAAAAAGACTTACACAGTGGACCTGGAGGGGGTATTAGATAACATATTGCATAGCGCTCTTCACTGTGACTTGGCAAAGTGCAGAATTGTCCTTTAATCTGTCCAACAAGCACTAGTGTTTTTCATTGAGACTCTAGAAAAACAAATATATCATTAAATTCCATCTTAATATAGGTATTCGTCCTGTGAGCTAAACTATAGCTCAGTCATTTTGCTTTCTGATAAATAAAAATCTAGCGGTGTTGAAAACTAGAGGAGGTAATAATTTGTGGTGAAATTCTAGGGCTTATGTGTATGCTCTGCCAGCAAGCCACCCTGTTTTATGTGGAGATGAACCAAAGAGATTCTTATAGTAGAGTACATTTTTTTCCTCCTCAGAACAAATTTCTACCTATTTTAACCCAGATCAGCTTTTTAGAATGATCCCAAGGTTATAGAAAACATGATTTGAGCCTGGACATTTTTAAGAATAACTAAATTCGGCTGTATCAGCCCTAGAATGATTCCAGTATGACTTTTACTTTTGATGAATCTAATTTATATAATGTAATTTTGATGAAAATGCACCCAAAGGAATTTTCCAAACATAGAACACAATGGACATCATGCCCCCTGGAATTTATAATGTTGTGGCCTTGGGGGCTTCTAGGTGACTTTGGATGGCAGAGTTACTATTAGCTGTATAGCAAAGTCCTATAATATTAGTTTTCAAAGCCCATTGCATATAGGTGGCTAATTTCTCTTTTCTTCACCATTGTGGGAACACTTAAAACAACTACTTCACCCCACTGAGTGAGACGACCTGGCTATTGATACAAACTAAAGGTTTTTGGCAGGATCTTATATTCTATTCCCTTTCGTTTTTCTTTGGCAAATCTTAGGCAAAAATTAGTTGAGTTTTCCCTTCATGCCTCTGTTTTGCTAAACAGCTGAGTTCTCTTATAGAAATGTAGAGTAGCTTTAACTGATGATCAAAAAGTTCTTTGAGATAAAAAATGTTATGAAAATGCTAAGTAGTATAAACAATTTGAGGGCAAGCATTAATAAAACCTTCACTGCAAGCATTTTTAAAGAGGACTGATAAAAGCTTCATGGTTCAATTTTCTAGAAGCATATGGGGCCCATAAGGCCTGCCCCTGTTTTTAAAATTTATGAACTCTTTAATGATTCACCACTTTTGCTCTAGTGCATTACCCACTGTGGTCCCATTTAGTTATTAAGTAGGAAACTAAAACCAGGACAAAGCTACAAACAGATATCACAGTGTCCAAGTTGCAATTTTTTCTTCAGTTTGTTCACAGTGTGTTACCATAAAAAATGAATGGCAAATGAAATAGAGTCGTAAGGCAAATCAAGTAGGTTATGGCTTCCTCAGATGAGTGTGATCAGCTGTATTTTTTTAAATGAAATACAGGTCAAATCTTATTACAATAAGCTCTGTGTAATTAAAATATTTTCAGGCTCCCGACAATTATCTATTTCAAGTAGTGTTCAAGAAAAATATTCTAAGATAATGAAATAAATTAGCCCCTTGAAGTTTGTTGTAACAGAATTTGATCACAGAGTACGGTATTAGTGAAGCATGCTGAATGTTAATTTATTAAATATTGTTTTAGATTTTTTTGTTGCTGTAACTTCACAGTTAAGTGATTCATTCTTGTGCTATTGCTTAATCTAAACTCCTCAATATGATATTCAAGTTTGAAAGATAAACCAGAGAGAGCATTTTATTCATTGTCTAATTCCTGAGAGACAGTACTTTAAAAATGAAGCACAAACCTTTTCCCAAGATGTTCAGCTTAAATTTACTTTGCATATTTATTTGTTTTCCACTTTGCTTTTCACAATTTTTGTGGGTAATTCAGTTTATATATTTCTTATTGTGTTCATTATTGTAGCACTAGTTCAAACAGACAAGAAGGTTATTTCTTGTTCATACAAAGACTAAACAGGTTTTCCTGAATGGTAGGTTGTTCTTTTTCTAGTGGCTATTCAGAGCCCAAGACAGCTTCTAATCTGTGACTATACTTCTTCAGCTCATGGATTCCAAGTTTAATGTGTGTCTCTACATCAAGCTGATGGAAGAGAAATGGAAGAAGTGGATTGTGTATGAAAAGTTTCCATAGGCATGTTGCTTCTGTTCACATTTCATTGGGTAGAATTTAGTCACATGCCCACAGCTAATTACAAAGGAGGCTGGGAAATGTAGTCCAGCAGGAGTCCAGGAAGTGGATGAAACAAGTTTTGTGAACAGCTGGTTAGTCCCTACCACATTTGTCTTAAACATTTACCTGGGAGTACCAATGTGGTACTGCATATAAGAGGTGGAGTACTTCCTATTGTACTCTTTAAAAAAAATTTTTTTTTAAGTTTTTTTTGATGTAGACCGTTTTTAAAGTCTTTATTGAATTTTTTACAATGTTGCTTCTGTTTTATGTTTTGGTTTTTTGGCCTCGAGGCATGTGGGATCTTAGCTCCCTGACCAGGGATCGAACCCGCACCCCCTGCATTGGAAGGCGAAGTCTTAACCATTGACTGCCAGGGAAACCCCCTTCCTAATGTACTCTTGATTAAACCAATTATTAAAGAGTTAAGTAAGATTCCTTTAAAGAGACAGAAACACATTAAAGTCAGGACAAATCAGTTTACATTTTCTAAGAGTTACTTAAGGGAATCTTTCTTTAGAATCATGCTAAGTAGTGAAGCAGTGTAGCTATTAGAAAATTCAAGTTCTTGTTGTTAGTGGGAACTTTCCAGAAAATGGGAATAATATGTATAATGTAGAATATTATGTTTCCTTAACTAGTGTACAAAAGTCATGTGAGTGCCAGCTGAAGACTGCAAAAAAAATATCATGTCAGTTTATCTGAAATTATAGTTGCGTGTATACTGAGGAAGAAGTAATATTCACAATTCTTATGTTTGCTTTTTGTTGCATATTGGAGTCACAGTTTTAAACAACTTCATAGTTTAAATATTATGATGAAAATCTAGGCCAAATAAGCAACGGTTGATAGATACTTGTTTTACATTGATTTTTTTCATGAATGCAGTTATAAAGCAATTCTAGACTTTTTGAAGATCCATAAGCAAAATTTGGTACTTCTGCAAAATACACCTTGACAGCCTTTTGTTTATAACATCTGTCATCGTTTGAGAATGTCAATGTATAAGCAGTCTTCTCTTATGACTTATTGTCTCTAGTTTGTTGTAAGGTTAGAAAGCGAAGAACTGTGCTAAATAAAATTGTTTAGTAAGATAAGTTCTGGGGAAATGTACAAAGATCTCTTTTATGAGCAAAATACATATGTTTGGTTTTTTTCTTACATGTTGTAATTACACTTTAAAAAAATGTTCAAAGAGCTTGTTGTTATGATGCTGCTTATTTTATTTTATTTTTATTTTTATTTTGGCCACGCCAGGCAGCATGTGGGACTTCCCCAACCAGGGATGGAACCCGTGCCCACTGCAGTGGGAGCGTGGAGTTTTAACCACTGGACCGCCAGGGAAGTCCCTGTAATTACACTTTAACTGTCTCCCTAACCCTTTTATTTTCTTGGTTCTTTCTAGCTTGCTATATAGAACAAGAAAATTCTGAGGTTTTAATAGGTGAGGCATTGTTACGGGTTTGATTTTGTCACGCTTATCCTTGCAGATTACGATCAATACATTTTATCAGTGCATGTTCTGTGTGTTGATTTGTGTTTCTTCAGAGGTACTTTAATATGCAAAATGAAAGACTCATGACTAAATTATTGGTGAGTTTTTCTTTAAAGTCTTGTATTGATTAACGGGAAATAGTAAAGCTCTGAGGTAGTCTGTGAAATGGTTTGAAGTCTTTTTCATGATAACTTTCTGGCATTTGATTATATAAGGCTCTTTCCTTTTATGATAGATGGTTGCTTGTCAAGCAGCACTGAGTAATTAACCTTTTCTTCCAGACTTCTAACTTCCAAGAGAACTTTCTCTTCATTGTTGATATTATAACTCCACTGGCAACTGGCCGAGCTGGGGAATTTCCTCTGGAGTTACAATTTGCCCTAATAATTTTGCCCTCCTTGGAATTCTGTGAGTCCTGAGAGAGGGCAGATAATCGTAGCTGCACACATGTGGGCAGTCATCTTTTATCTTGCACTCTCAGAGGAAATTGTTCTTCAGAAAGAAATGCTGAAATGACGTATGAACAAATCATTAATAAGAAAAACTAGTTATGAGGTTTGGGCTCTCTGAGATTATAAGCACGTTTAATAAAAGCTGGTGACACCTTCTGGGTCTATTGTTATTGGAAAGGCTGCTTAATTACCTTACTTATGTTTTTCTGATCTTGAGATTTCGAGTGCTTTCTGCAGATCTAAGACTGTTGTACAAATGGACGAAGCCAAAACTTTATCTTGAACCTCTCTTTTAAAAATCTCTATCCGGTAGGAAAAATATTTGAAGTCATTATAATTACTTGTTTGGCTTGTCACTGAGATCCCAGATGTCTGCCCAATGTGTTCATGGATGTGGACGTTTTGGAAATATCACTGTCATTTAGGGCATACTGTTGTAATAAATTATTAACCCAGTGATAGTGAAGTAATTCTTCCTGAAGTCCTTTCTCCCCTCATTGTATGTTGTATGAAATAAGTATTATAATTAGAGATATTTTAAAAACCGCTTTAAGAAAATAAGAGCGTATGACTATGAAAATTATTTTTGCATTGTTTTTATAGTATTTTTGGTTATATCTGTATCTTTATGCCTATAATATGGTGCTTGACTTTTTTAATGGAGAATTGAATGTATCTTCTTTTGGCTTTATGTTTAAAGTGAAACAATAAACAGTAAAACAGATTTTAAAGTAATAGTATTTCAGTGAAAGGACCTAGAAATTAGTAGGAAAAGTCAGGAAGCCAACTATAGAAAGAGGAAAAAGAATATATGCCATAACTTGTGTTAGGTAATGTGTGCTCTTGAATTTCTGAATTTCAATAAAACATGTCAAAGTAGAGTTCATTTTCCCTTCTGTTGGGAGAATTGATAATCCGCTTGCCCATCTGCCTTCCTACCTTTCTGAGTTTTCTTTCTTTATTTTGCTTTTATGCTGCGTAACTCTAAAAAGGATTTGGGGTCTATATAATAAATTTAAAAAATAAAGTACATGAAAAGGAAAGGAAATGAAGGAAAATCGGATAAAGTAAACACCTTTAGTACATATACTCAGGTTCTGTAAAGTTGCTAGAAAAGGAATAGATTTGGCTCTGAACTTCCTGGTAGCAAGTCTGTTTTCTACTATGAGATTACTCTTCCTTCAGCCTAAATCTGATCACGTCACTGCCCTCTTTAAGAAATGTCAGTGGCTGTCCATAACCTCTGCCTGAGGTATACCGGTACCTTTTCCAGATTTATCTTCCTTTTTCTCCTCAGTGAACCCTGAACTCTGTTCTGATCACCATGCAGAGATGCGTGCCTTTCCCCAGGTCCTGCTTTCCTGCTTGCAGACCTTTAAATGCACGTTTTTTTCATTGCTGGGAGTGCCTTTCCCCCAAACCCTCCACCTCTCCAGATCTTGGGAAATGCCTTTATTTATCCTTCAAGACATGACTCCAATTCCATTCTTCTGTGAAGCCTGCCTGGGTGGCCCTTGGCCCCTCTGACATCTGCTACCTCTGTTAATTATGGAACTTATCTCCTGATGCTGGGGGTTGTCTTAGTAATAGCTCAGTAGCAAAGTAAGCTTTTGAGAGCAAGGCATATCTTCTCGATACTTTTTCTTTTGGCATAAAATAAAGCAGTTGGCTGTTTTACTCCTGGTTGCTTGCTTAGTTAACCAGTACGATGCCAAGCATGTAAAAGGAGCCAAATAAGTGAAGAACGAAGGGCTTTCAGAGGAGGCCTGTGGTAGTGGTGCTATATCTGAGGGTGGGGAAGCTGTTGAAAATACCTGAGCAAAACCAATCTGCTCCATCTCTGGAAAATAATATCCCTTCCCTTTCTTTCTTTTTACGTGTTCATTTGTTGACTTTCTGTGCTTTTCACTTCTGAATGATGGTTTTGGGATGTTCTTTTGCCTCTCTTTAGTTCTACCCATTGAAATGTTTTTTTCTCTTTCTGGGGTAGCTTTTCTGTCCCTTGAACACTAAACATTGCAATAGGGTGCTCCTTGTTCGCAAGACTTGCAGCCGTATGCTCAGTTCCCTAAATGCAGAAAAGGCTCTAAATTTGGAATGGCTTTAGCTAGCACAGTGGTAGAAGCAGACCTACACCCTTTTTTCCTTTTAGTACCTTGGAGCTCTCCCTGTTGCAAAACTTGTGAGCTACCTCCCTCCCTATAAAAAATACACACTATAGTTAAGAATAGAAAAAAGAGTTAAAAGGATTTTGAGTTGTGATTAAGCAGGAAATTGTTTTAAGTTCGTTTAGAATTCATTGGTCCAACATTCTTTAAACTTTTAAAAATTGATGCAGTTTTTGCATACTGTATTATTAAGAGTAACTTTTTATACACTTGGTGTCTGAGGACTTTAAGTACAATACGTATAAGGGAAAACAGCTGGTTTAACAACTTATGACTTTTCAATCTATATGTTTTCAATTCCTCTTATTTAAGATGATGAACTTACAAGCACATTAATATAATAGGTGAAGTCTTCATAGAGATTAAATTAGGATCTTAAACTTTGTGTCTCCATTAAAGATATGTTTTTGGCTTGACAGTATTTCAGTATGATACTCGATGGACAGAGTGATCGCTTACTTTGGCATATATCTAGTCATACAGCGTTCCTTTAATATCTGCAAGGATGTTCATTTTCTAAAGATCATGAAAAGAACAGATGTGGAACAGGCAAGCACTGCATGTCTTTCACTCACAGTTCTCTGAGGTACGTCTTTGGGTAGGTTTTTGTTTGTCACACACATAACAAGTATGTCTTTACCCTGAATGATGCAATGGTCCAGCCTCCTATGGGGTAGCATCCACCGACAATAACGCCATAACCCATTAGTTGATAGCAAACTCCCTGAATCCATAGAAATTTGCTCCAGTCTAAATGAGTGACTAATTTTTAAACTACAAGGTAAACCTGAGGTCCTTAGGGAATAGGGACATGTGAAGTTGGATTGTTTATTTTGCTTGTTATAACTGTAGGATCATTAAGGAAATGTTTACATCGTGTTGTGGTTATATGTTCTTAACCAATATATGAGGCGAAGAGGTTTGATCTTTTTGCTTCTGTTCCCTTATATTCCTTAGCATTCTCTACCCCACCCCCCAAATGCTGTGAAAAAAAGAGTTAACACTCATCAGGTCTAAATAAACCCATATCTCTTGCTTTGAATACTTTGTTACCTTATCTGTCTATTAATGAGAAATTATACAAATGCATATTTGAAGTTATTAGTAAAAGCCCAGGGACTTAAACATAAGCTCTGGAAACAAGTGTTACCTGTCACCTCTCTGTTGTTCATTAAGTCTCCCTTTGTCCCAGTTTCCTTATTTAGAAAATATGTCATGACTTTGCTATATTGGTACATGAAAGGTATAATTGTAAAAAACATAGTAAAGGATCTAGTGTTCTTTTAGAATTATTACACATAAATCTGTAATTTTTTCTCAACTGGAACTTGAACTATCCTTTTGTGAATGTCTCTGTAAACTCTGATGTATATAGGTCTTTCCACACTGATGAGAAAGACCATCATTTCCAGGTTCTATCACAGTTTCCAGCTTTGTCTCTGTCGCAATTTTGCTCGCTTTTGAGCAAATAAAATTATGCCTTTCCTCTTTCTTTTTATATGCCAGCTCCCTGCTCTGTCCCACCCCAAATAGTGAATGACTTTGTTGCCTTGCTTCACCTTTCTGCTGTGGGTTTTTTTTTTTTTTGCTGTACGCGGGCCTCTCACTGTTGTGGCCTCTCCCGTTGTGAAGCACAGGCTCCGGACATCCAGGCCCAGCGGCCATGGCTCACGGGCCCAGCCGCTCCGCGGCATGTGGGATCTTCCCGGACCGGGACACGAACCCGTGTCCCCTGCATCGGCAGGCGGACTCTCAACCACTGCGCCACCAGGGAAGCCCCCATACCTACATTCTTAACAAAACACTGCAGAGCTCTAATCTGTATCCTGTATGTCCTATTTTTTTTCTAGTACTATAATTGAGGTGTAATGTGGTCTTTTTACATGACTTATCTCACCTAACTTTCTAAGGAAAATTGATGGAATTGGGAATCTCACAGAAGTGTTTGATTAGAATCAAGGGAAATCAGACTAACTTGTATTCAAAGTCAAGACTGGCTTTCAGAGTAAGTAGTTTTACGATTTGAAGTAAAAAAAAGCTTCATTTATAGATAGCAATCAAGGCAAAGATGTCCATCACTCGGTTGTTTGAAAGACATTGAGTAAGCTAGTGATTCTCAATTTGGACTCTGCCTTAAAATCATCTGTAGAGCTTAACAAACAAAAGCAAACCTGAAATGGGACCCCCAACCTCAGTGATTCTTACTTAATTGGACTTCTCTGGGGCCTAGGCATGGGTATTTATTAAACCTCCAAAGTGATTATAATATGCAACCAGTGTTGAGAACTACTATTAAAGGAAACATCAGGGAAGTACAAAAGAGTAGGAGAAAGTAAATAAATATAAAATTCTTACGCTTTAGGAGATGGCATATAGTTTCTAAAAAAGGAAATATTGTCTAATTAGTTATGAAAACTAAACTCTTAGTTCTTCTGTTTTGAAAGGAGACAAATTAATCTCATTTAGATATTAATTGTTACAAGGATATGTGAGAATACATATTTGTACGTTTTAAAAAAGCCTTTTTTTCTGTGTGTTTCTAAACTGCCTCAGTTTCTTATTTAAGGTTGTTGAATCTCAACTATGCGTCTAGTCTTCTCCCCCATTATTCCAATTTATGAACTCTAAGTGTACATTAATTTACAAATGAATAATTCAAAATTAGTGGAGTGAATGTGACACTTGCAGGCAATGAAAAATTCAGTGATTATCTTAGGTGTATTTTTCTCCATAATGAAAGCATGGTTACTGTTACAAAGTGATGTTTGGTCACTGTGTACAAAGTACCTTGATCGTTCTGGTCCTGGGCTGAGATATCATGCACTGCTGAATAGCAACGACTGTGTATTGAGTGTTCATTATATTTCAAGTTCTAAGTGTGCCACATGCTGTATATGTGGTATCTTGTTTAATCATAGCAGAAACCTTATGGAGTAGGTACTATTTTCTAAAATCCCCATTTTAAAGATGAGAAACTGGCCTCAGAGACATAAATAACATGTCCAAGGTTGTGCATCTAGTTAGAGGTAAAGTCATGATGTGAATTCAAGCAGCCCAACACCATGGGCAGTGGTACAAGGTTACAGTAATACAATATGAAGATGAATTTTTCTGTTTAACCAATTGGTTGAGATCAGAAGTTAAGGCTTGTACCTTCTTTACCGGAAAGCTTTCCAAGAAGCCCATCCTGATATTTCCCAAGAGGATGGCAGATTTTTATGTGGACGCTAACAGGGAATAGGTGAGCTACTGGCATTGATGTCTGCCACTGGCACTGGGCTAGCTGGCGATGAGTGTTCTCTGGTGCTGGTTGGGTTTTGAGGAAGGAGCAGTACTCTTAAAACTTCCCAAAGCCCTCAAGATTCTGCTCTACCCTTCACTTCCAAATTGTAGGAGGGAACACTTAGGGTGGGAGAAAGCACAGAAGAGAGCTCATTTGGGATAACATGAATGGGCTTGATGAATGTAGATGGGAAACTCTGCAAACTTGTGGTCAAAAGACCTCAGTTAAATTCATGACTCTGACACTCATGCCCTAAAGGTCACTCAACTTCTCTGAATCTCAGTGTGTGCATCTTTGAAATAGAAATGGGATAGTAGTAACTGAATTCCTTAACTCAAGGGGCTGAAGATTGAATGAGATAATATACTGTAAAAACTCTAAATAAAGTATAAGATTTTTAAAACTATTAATGTTAATAAAGCAGATTTTTATTTTCTAGCTGGAAGCCTTTATTTCTTTAACATGCATAATAAAATACAAACCAATAAAACCCGAAAAAAAAAAAAAACTTGTACTCTACAGTGCTACTTGATTTAGAATGTCCTCACCAAAACACTTGGACTGGCTTTGACTTATCCCAAGTGTTCAAAACCCCGAGGCATTTATGCAGTCTCTAAGTGCACGAATTACTGTCTAATGGGCAAATCCCATGATCTTTTCTCAGTCTTCAATAGAATTGCTAATAGCAGTAGTAATACATTCATTCAACAAGTGTATATTGAATGCCTACTGTGTATCTGGAATGGTTTTAAGTCATTGAAAGTAAAAGTCAGGGAAAATAAAAGCAGGCAAAAATGAAATTGTCTATTAAGTGCTTACTATGGATCAAATGTTACATATAATATCATTTAATCTTCACAGCAGTCCTCTTTTACTAGCATGATTTATAAATGAGGGTACTGAAGTTCAGAGCACTGAAGTGACGTGTCTAGCGCTCACTAGCAAGGAGATGGTAGAACTGGGATAAAACCCCTATTTCCTCTCCCAGAAAATGATCTTTCTTTTGACCACTCATTTATTAATTCGTTTGCTCATACTTTACCTGGTCTAAATCCTTTTAACCTTCTTTCTTTCTGTGACCATAACAGATATCTTCTTGGCCACCTGTGCTTAAAACCGTGGTGCCATTTTTGATACTCTTACTCTGTTCCCCTCCATATCAAATTGGCTTCAATCTTGATTGACTCTGTCTTCCATTTTTGTTGCCAACTTTTAGCACTTATTACTTCTTGCTTACAGCTATTATAGTAGTCTTCCAACTAGTCTATTTTTAGTCTCTCCTCCATTTAGCCTAGTTGTACAATGTTGCCTAGTGACTCCTACAAAGCACAAATCTGGTTATTTCCTTTCCCACAAATCTTCCATGGCTTGCCATGGTCTACAAAACTGCCAATACTCATGAGCTATTCCTCGTGTCCAGGATGAACCACATTTCCAGCCTTCTCCCTCAGTGTGCTCCTTCCCATAGATGATACCGTGTTTTTTAGGCTTGTCTGATAAGAAGCACCTGGAGTTATTAAAACACAAGTTCCCAGGCCCTACTTGAACCTACTGAGCCAAAATTCTCGGGGATTTGCAACGCCTTGTGGGGTGTGCTAAGGCCTGGTAGTCCTCAGAGAGGCTTAGAGCACAGGTACACAACTGTGACCACCCAAGGATTCCTGCTAACACTGTGTGTTGAGGAGATCAGCCAGGACCACCTGACATTATGACACTTAGTCATATCTGAGTTCTCCTGGCCACTCTTTCACACACATCACTAAGGTGCAAACCAAGTGCTGAAAAACCTAAAGCCACGTTAATTAAAGTGAATTTTCCAAAGCGGTGATTTTCTCACATCTATATGAGCATGAGATATTTTGTGAATAAATATGAAATACATAAAGGAGTTTAACTTGTAAATAAATGTTTAACTAGCATATGAATTGTCCCATTTCTAAATTATATATATACAATATATATAATTTAGAGAGTGAGAAAGACAGAGACAGAGACACAGAGAGACAGAGACAGACATAGACACACACACGTATATGTGTATGGCTTGTCCTTCCCCAGAATTATACAAGCTGGATTATAAAAAGACCCCTAATATTGCAAGGTAAAACTTTCACAAAATAAGGTTATGAAACAAGTGACAGATAATAACCAGAAAGTAAAATGGAGTAGAGTCATTGTTCTGTAAAACTTTCTATATTATCAGTGAAATGGCTGTTAAGTAGTACATTGAAATAAAGATCTTTGCTTTCCTCTTGTTCTTTTATCTTTCCCAGTTTGCACGACTAATAAGCAAAATTACCTAGTTTTTAAAATCTCTTATATTATCATACTATATATATGTATATATATACACACATGTTTTTCTTCTCAGTAATTTGTCTTTCCCCAAATTCCTTTTAAATATAGTAATTTGAACCTCAAATTTAAAAAATTCCAAGTAAAATAGTAGCATGTAATTGTTTTGTTTCTGGAAAGGAAAAATTAGACCCTTTGGCTATCATACAAATTAGGCTTAGAATAGATATTTAATTGGAAGGTGAAGAAATCATTTTAAATCCCTAAGTAAAATAAATTATTTAATTATATATTCCAAAAATGATCAAGTAATATGAATACTAATTCATTCTTTTCTGCATCTAGCCATTCCTCCATCCATTTATGCACAGCACATTTATTAAGTACCTACTTTGCACAGTGCCAGAACAGATGTATACCCTTAAAATTTTGCTATGCCTTGGTATTCACTGAATAACACTAACTTTCTCAGAGCTGAAGAAGGATAAATGGATCTGTGTCACCTAGCAAATCCTAGGTTGATTTGCTTCTGCATTAAAATACTTTTTTTATATTGATGTAATATTTCAAATATGTATGCATTTTTATTCTCCTGTTACTCGGCATTATGAAATATTTTTTGAGAATTATAGTCATAGTATGTTTGGCCATGAAATTGGTGGATCTACTATCATCCTGGGTGGAATGTTCTCTTTTCCCAGGTGGGACAGCTGGTCCCGGATATGTGCTCTTAATCAGTTCCCTGACCTGCTTTTATTGTACCAGCATTCAGGCTTTAGTCACCTCTGATAAAGAGGGATTATATGTGCTGTGTGTGTTTGTACCTGGCTTCTGAGGCTACTCTCATTCTTGCCAGGGAAGGCCATGCTTTGCACACCCTAGGAGAGCCAGTGAGGGAGGTTGTTGTCCTTGGTTACAGCTCCCCTGCTCCAATGGAAAGCGGCTGGGTTTTGAAGCTAGGTAGATTCATGTGTAAATCCTTCACTTCCTCACTTTTGATCTTGGAGAAATTATCATCTCTGAGCCTGTTTCTTCATTTGTATAATGTAGAGAATATTATCTGTCTCATAGATTTTTACCCACTGTCAAAAATTTACTTTCCTTTCACTATCAATAAATATTTGTTAAATGCAATTAAGTGATAATGTTTTTGGAATTACATGTATCAAAGTAATTGGGATTATTTGTTTTCCTGTTCGGTTCCTGTTATGGGCTGAAATTTATATGTTGAAGCCCATTCATATATTGAAGTTCATATGTTGAAAACTTATATACTGAAACTCTAGTCCCCAGTGTGATGATATTTAGAGGGGGGTGGGCTTTGGAGATAATTAGGTTTACATTACATCATAAAGGATAAACCCTCATGATGGCATTAGTCCCCTATAAGAAGAGGAAGAGGGAGAGAGAGATTTCTCTCTCAATGTGCATATACTCAAGAAAGGCCATGTGAGCACACAGCTAGAAGGCACATCTGCAAACCAGGAAGAGGGCCCTCATCAGACACCAAATCTGCCAGCACCTTTATCTTGGACTGTGAGAAATGAATTTATATTGTTTAAAACACTCAGTCTATGGTATTTTGTTATAACAGCTTAAGCAGACTAGGACAGCTTTTACTAAATTTCTTACGGACTCCTTAGGGCATGAACTATAATTTGTACCTTTGTTTAGGATCCCCAGTATTTAGTGTACTACCTGGTACCTAGGACTCAATAAATCACTGTTGAACACAACTTAGCTGTAAAATGGTAAATCAGTCCTCATGTTCTTATCATCATCTACAGCCTCTACTGATCACTTTCCCCACGACACATATGCAAAAAACTGTGATGGTTTGGACGAATAGGATAAAGCAAAAACCTACAATTTGATCAAAAGGGTCATAGGGAGAACAGTGTGATATAGTGTTCACCATGAGGTTAGGTATGAAACAGAATGGATTTAAATTCTGCCTCTGCTTTTTATTAGCTGTGTGGGTGAAGAAAAGTTACCTAACTTAACAGTTTATTCATCAAATAATCTTTGCAGAGCTGTTTTGAGCATTAGATGAAGTCATGTAATAAAGCAATGTGAAGGTTTTCTGAGTAGTTTTATCATCCTGTGCCATTACTGAAATATGTTTACACTCTTTCTCAATTCCTGAAAGAATGATTTTAGATTAACCTAGAGAACTCTCTTTTGAATATCTTTCTTTGTTCCAAATGTATTTCCTTGTGGCAGGAAGCGATAAAAACACATGGCACAGGCAGCTAGTGACTGAAGAGGAAGTTAATGGTGTTTGTTTTCCCTCCAGAATTAGTAGTTCAAAAATTAAAAATAAAAATATGTCTTGCCAAGATTGGAAAATACAGAGAATGCTCTGATTATAGGACTACAATGGACCTAAGTTTTTGACATTAGTATTTGTCTGATATCTATGAACTGATATGCTTTTTAAACTTAAAACTTGGAGGTTTTACATTTTATTTTATAAACTATAATGATTAAAATATTTATTTTATAATTTATTATAAATTATAATATAAATATAATTTATGTTATTATAAATTATGAAGAAAACTTATTTCTTCTTTACCCTTTAGACTTAGAAACCAAGAGAAGGTTTAGAATAAAGCATCTTGAAATCATTGACAAGCACAAATGACACTGTTAGGATTCCATGTCAAGACTGTAATACCTTTGCAGAGATGATATTTTAGGTGGTTTTTAAGCTATAATGAGAAGTAAACAAGGCCTTTCCCCAGCTATATACTGAAAAAACTCCAGTTGTGATCGAGAAGAATTGTTTTACTCAAAGCAAGCTCATTTTTCACAAGAGATTGCTACACACCACTAGTCTGGGGCATTACTAAAGATGGTGGAAAGGAGGTGGGATGAGGTGGGGGTGTTGCAGCAGAAGGCAGCCAATTAAGAAAATCTACAAAAGTGACAATAGATGCTATTCTAGAAAGTCAGAATATTCTTATTTCAGGAAACAAATTCTATAGTTTGGAAGGGAGAATGCAACTACTTTGAAATATCTTTTATTTAATTAAAATCAAGATTTATGTGGTTTGCTGCCACTGCATGAGTATCATTTTGACTTTTGCCTGATTTAGCTGTTGCCTGATGGTTTACAAAGATTCAAATGTACTTCATTATGAGTAGAAGGGGGTTCCTTTGGTAGATGTTTAACTTTTTATTGCAGAATCCCTGTGGCTTGCTTCTGCTGTTGGGTTTGGCAGTATTCATGCACCGTGGGAAAATCACTTTTAAAGCTGTTTGAGTGGAAAAGATCATGAGTATTTACTGTGAAGAAGAAGGGAAGGCAAAGATGTTGTAGGGATTATATCATGATTTTTCACTTAATGAATTGGAATCATCTAGTCCAGTGTTTTCCAAACTGCATGTCATGAACTATTAGTGTGCCATGAAATCAATTTAGTGGTTGCAGGTAAACAATGACATAGAATAAAATACACTGCAGCATACCAGAGTGCACCCACATTGTAAGATTTAAGGGTTAATTTGCAAAACTGATATTTTTATATAGAAAAGCATGTTTCTATATATGTATAAATATGCATACTGCACTTAATATGAAATGTATTTTTCAGTATGAGTAGCAGTTGTAGAAGCTTGAAACCTATTGATTGAGTCCTCCCATTTTTCAGATGAGGAAATTGAAAGAGGCCGACTCCCAGTTGATTTGAGTGGGTCTCCTAGAGGTAGCTTATCTATCAACAAACAAGTCTCTCTCTTGTTAAGAATTTTGTTTTGATCACCTATACATCTTATACATTCTCTGCCCCATACTTTAAAATTTCTATATTTTTTTCAGAAGGAATTGGGTCAAAGATATTGATTCTGGGGAAGATGAGTCTTCACTGAGCCTCTGAGCACCTTGCCTGTGGGTTGGTTGGTACTTGTGATACCAAGTGGAAAAGAACAGAACCTCTCTCTATCGATAAGCCCAGTTATTTTTCGTAGCTTCAGTCAGGTGGAAAGTTGGAACAATAACCTGATATATTTCATCAATAGATGCAGGTAATTTTACTAACTTCTACCACTTGTTTCAGTTCAGTTCCACAAATATTTATTGAGCTCTTGTTTTGTGCCAGGTATTTTGCCAGCACTTACCTTCTCCTCTATGGAGAATAAATATTCAAACACTGAAATTGATCCCTCACTTTGCTTGTGGGATATCCCTTCAGATTTACTGAAGTACAAGATATTTTGGGATTGTTTGCCAAAGATAATAGAGATGTAGCTCCATGTTTTATAACAAAATATGCCACTTTGGAAATCTATTATGCTTTATCTGGAAATGTTCCTGGTGTCTTGAACGCAACCTTTCACTCATTAGGAAGTCGTGCAGTGAAAAGTTCATGTAGAATGTTTTTCTCTATCTTGCTTTCGTAACACATTTATTTTTATTGAACTTTCTCCCTGTTGCTATTTAAAAGTGTCGGTTCTGCACTAAGAGCTGATGGAGGTTTTTAATTTTTTTTTTTAATTTTTCTCTGACTATCTGAGAATCAAGGCAACAGGACCAAGGGGTCCCACTGGCTGGATGCCCTGTGGAGTTTTGTTCTTCCCATGTTGTTGCTGTTTCTTGTTTGCCTTTCTGTGTGGCAGTTCCTGAAGGTAGTGTTCTGTTTTCTGTCTTTCCTTCTTTTGTTTTTAAAGTGTTTGTGCAAAGTGTATTATTTGGCTTAGTTTGGTTATTAGTTGAATATTGGCCACACAAGTCATTTCCTGAGTCAGTTACAGCATCAGGGAGTAGTCCCCACATGGCACCATGAGCCTGCTTTTTCTTGATGGTTTTCAGTACAAATAGGGATACCCAGTAGGTCCAAGGCAATGGAGGGAGATCGAAAACCAGAGCCTGATCTTGTCAGTGGGAAGACAAAAGTACCTCTTTTCTTTTTTAAATTCTCAATCTTTAAAATCTCTGCTAATTTGAAAGTTAAACATGATAGTCTGTAGTCATTTTTACTTGTTTTCTTGACTTGTAGTGATTTTGAACATTTTTTCCACATAAATGCTAGAATTTCTTCCCCTATGCTGAATTTGTTTGTGCCCTTTGCCCATTTTTCTTTTAGATTGTTATCTTTTGTTACTGATTGGTAAGAGCTTTTTGTATATTACTGAAATTATTTTTCTATTATAGTAAAATATATATCATAAAATTTACCATTTTAACCCTTTTTGAGTATACACTTTAGTGACATTAAGTACCTTCACATTTTTGTGCAACCATCACCAATATTCATCTTCAGAACTTTTCCATCATCCCAAAGTAAACAACAACGACAACAACAACAAAAAAAAAACATGGTTAGATGCCACAGAGTAGGTGGCTATGTCTTAACCATGTGTTATACAGGCCCAAGGACCTCTTTCATCCCTGGCAAGAGGATTGGTAAGCTTTTCTCCTTTCATACAACACTAGAAAAACTTCTTGAATGATATAATCCCCTAATTGTTTTTCTGGATCCAGAGCTTCCTTGATTATTGCTACTTCACTTTAAAAGATGTATTCATATATTAAACAGACGAAAAGCTTTTGTCATATGACCATCTTACTGAGCAAGTTCTATTCTGTCGAGTCTTTGTAGTTCTTCCACTTTTTATTTAATCTACTGGTTTTTGATGTTTTTCTTGCCTGCCAATGTGGTATTTCCAGCTGTGCATGGAAATTAATTTTCTATTTGAATAGACAATTCCAGGAAACTATCTATTAAGGTTATAGGAGGCAAAGAGAATGTTGTTTTACAAGTTTTTTTCTGTTATTCTTGGCATTATAAGGGGGGGAAAAAGTTGATCTAAGAGTTCATGATTGGCAGTTTATTTTTGTTTTTAACTAATATTATTTAAGTATCAATAAAATAAATTTTGCCACTGATAACAGAAGTGCTCAATAATAGAATGTGTATGGCACTGAAAACTTATCCTCCATTTAACAAAACCATTCTAAATGGATCTTTCTTGCACTCTGAAACCTTTTTCGGATGATAGATCCCTTTGTGTATCTGACTGGTTCTATGGAATCTCAAAATCTAAGGTCCATAGAATCTTATCCAAAACCCTAGGGACCAGGTATGTTTTGGAACTGAGAATTTATAAGATTTTAAAAAGGTAGTATGGAGCACATACTCAGTGTTACATGTTATGTAACCTTTAATGGGATCTGGGACAACTACTCATAATAAAAACAATTAATATTCCTGCAGTGAAATTCATAGATATTAATGCTAAATGAGATGAAGACAATAAACAGCCTCATATCTTTCTAGGCCAGTTTTTGTTGCTAGATGAGCTTAGCTTTATTGCCAAATTAGTTATGGAAAATCTTTGTTGTTTAGGATCATGGATAAGGAATGAACAGCATTTCACCTGTGCTTTAGGGACTGCCAGCTGCCTCGGTTAGAAGTGGCTTGGCTCCATCCTCCAGCCGTGCTGATTCTCCTTGGGCCCATTCAAATTGTGGACTTAGCATTATCAGTATTACAGACATGTTTTTGCTTCTGGGGCTCTACCTAATACTCAGTTATTCTTCTGCTGAATTTAATCTCTTGTTTTTCAGCCATTCTGTGCCTGGGTTCTGATCCTTTATACCAGTATGTTTATCATTTTGGTAAATGTCTCATTACACACATATATATATTTTTCAGTGTCTCTATTCCTTTTCATTGGTTATTTTCAGTTTTTGAAATGCCTTTTCCACTCCTCCTCCTGTTAAATTTATCCCCTACCACATTGTTCTACTATTTAGATTCTACAGTTTAGATTTTCCCTCTGTTAAATTACTTGTATTCTCTTAGAGTTTTGTACCTTTGTTATAGCATGCAGTACATTGCTCCATAATTATTTGAATAATTATCTGTCTCTCACATGAAACTGTAAGGTCCTTGAGAGTAGTACCTCTCTGTATATCCATTGCTTTACACATCACAGATTCAAAGATTTTCAGCCCAAGATAAATAGAAGGTATGTATTTGGAGGCCGTAGGGTGAGACTGGGGACTAGGGAGAGAGGAATGTACAACAGAAATAAAACAGAGTACAAGACAGAGTAGTTTAGAGTAAGCTAAACATGTTTAGCTTAAATGCATATGAGGTTTAGAAAATTAAAGGATACTTATATGGTTTGTAGAATTAGGAAAACTTCAAAAGGAGTTGAAGCTGGAGACAAATCTTAGCAGGTAGATGGGATTGGGGTAGGCAGAGAAGAATGCACAGTGCTTTCCAGAAAAGGAGAGTATGTTGAGTAGAGAAAGGGCATTGATGAGTGAAGAACATACTTTACTATTGGCCACTTATAATGTCAGTTCTGGTTTAGGAGATTGATGGAAGAAACAGGTCAGTGAGGCAGGTAGGGCTGGATTATATAGAACAATATATTATAAGGAAAAGAATTGGATCTATTTAGAGTAAGATGCCATTGTGAATTAAGGAATAGAACAAGAATATGATGAAAACAACATTTTTGATAATAAGTGTATCCACAGTGTACCCAGTGATATCTGAACTAAAGGATGGGACGGGGCTGTTTTACATCCTTCTGCTGGAAACCAGTAGGAGAGCATAAGGACCTGAACTGAGATAATGGTAGTGAGAGTGAGAATAAAGAGTGTGAAACTTTTGCAAAGTAAAACCGTAGTGTGATGGTTCATTTTTTTGTGTCAATTTGACTGAGCCACTGGGTGCCGAGATATTTGGTCAAACATTATTCTGGGTGTTTCTCTGAGGGTGTTTTTTGATAAGATTAAAATTTGAATCTGTAGACTGAGTAAAGCAGATTGAACCTCTATAATATGACTGGGCCTCATGCAGTTTGTTGAAGGCCTGAGTAGAACAAAAGTCTCACCTCCCCCAGATGAGAGAGAATTCTGTCTGACAGCCTTCACACTGGAACCTTAGTTCTTCCTGATTTTATAGCAGCTTTCTGGCCTTGACACACTAACTGGGACATCAATGAACTCTGCAGATTTTGGACTCACCGGCCCCCATATTGTGTGAGCCAATCTCTTATATAATAAATCTTTGTTTCTCTGGAGAACCCTGACTAATACACATAGGATATAGAGACTGACTAGATAATGGGAGCCACAGGTGTGTTAAAGGTGACTTAAAATTTAGGACTCAGAATTCTGGAGAATAATAATAGTAGGAATAGGAATGGGGAAATTGAAAATAGGAAGTCAGTTTTGAAGGAGAATATGTTTGGTTTTGGTTTTGTTGGCTGTGAAGTGAAATTGGGGATTCAAGTGAAGTTATTTTAAGCGGCTGCAGTAACCTAGGCAGCTTGTATGGGTTAGACTGGGTGTGGCATCTTGAAATCATCTGCAAGCAGGTGAACCAGAAGCCAGTTGACAGAACAAAGTCCACAGGGCAGTGAGAGAGAGAAGCCCAGGGTAAGGATTTGAGGCTCTCCAGGAAGGAATTACGGCTAGAGGAAAAGATGAGTCAGTGTACAGAAAACTAGTTGTAACCAGAGTTCAGTCTTGACACTGGTTTGTCTGTCTCACGCACTAGAACGCGAGTCCCATGAGGGCAACTATTTACCCACTTCTGTTTCCCCAGCTTTAAATGTTGTTCTTCAAATACTCAAGATCTCTGGGCATTGCTTTTACTTTTATTTTTCACTTTAAATGAAGACTGAAATAGGAATTAGGAATCTGCTCTAATCTTGACTTGGCATTTAAGTAGATGTTTAGAGTAATGCTTCACCTTTTAATTCCTGGAACTTTAATTTCCTTTTATAAAAATGTGAAGGTTGGTTTAAGAATTTTTAGGATTCCTTACAGATGAGTAATACTGAGAAAATAACTATATGTCAAAAAGTTGTTCTAAGGAGCAGAAGTAGCGTTGAGTAAATTCAGAAAATAAATGAAAATTTATAGCTAATCTTCTTTGTCACCTATGTTTCTGAAGTTTTTATTAATTTCAGTCAAAATATTGTAACATATATGAAATGAATCAAAGCTTTTTTTTTTTTTTTTTTTTTTTGCAGATCTCTAGAACTTATTCATCTAGTGTAGCTGAAACTTTATATTCCTTCTAATAGTTCTCTGTTGCCTATGGGACACTGGAGGACATATTGAAATTCAAGACTCTGCATTATCTGGTCTTTAACTGTCTCACATTATTTTTTCTTTAAACATCTTTATTGGAGTATAACTGCTTTACAATAGTGTGTTAGTTTCTGCTTTATAACACACTGAATCAGTTATACATATACATACGTTCCCATTTCTCTTTCCTCTTGCATCTCCTTCCCTCCCACCCTCCCTATCCCACCCCTCTAGGTGGTCACAAAGCACCGAGCTGATCTCCCTGTGCCATGCGGCTGCTTCCCATTAGCTCTCTATTTTACGTTTGGCAGTGTATATATGTCCATGCCACTCTCTCGCTTTGTCACAGCTTACCCTTTCCCCTCCCCATATCCTCAAGTCCATTCTCTAGTAGGTCTGTGTCTTTATTCCCGTCTTGCCCCTAGGTTCTTAATTAACTTTTTTTTTTTCTTAGATTGCATATGTATGTGTTAGCATACAGTATTTGTTTTTCTCTTTCTGACTTATTTCACTCTGTTTGACAGACTTTAGGTCCATCCACCTCACTACAAGTAACTCAGTTTCGTTTCTTTTTATGGCTGAGTAATATTCCATTATATGTGCCACATCTTCTTTATCCATTCATCTGTTGATGGACACTTAGGTTGCTTCCATGTCCTGGCTATTGTAAATAGAGCTGCAATGGACATTTTGGTACATGACTCTTTTTGAATTATGGTTTTCTCAGGGTATATGCCCAGTAGTAGGATTGCTGGGTCGTATGGTAGTTCTATTTTTAGTTTTTTAAGGAACCTCAATACTGTTCTCCATAGTGGCTGTATCAGTTTAGATTCCCACCAACAGTGCAAGAGTGTTCCCTTTTCTCCACACCCTCTCCAGCATTTATTGTTTCTAGATTTTTTGATGATGGCCATTCTGACTGGAGTGAGATGATATCTCATTGTAGTTTTGATTTGCATTTCTCTAATGATTAATGATGTTGAGCATCCTTTCGTGTGTATGTTGGCAATCTGTATATCTTCAAATAGACATTTGAAGAAATGTCTGTTTAGGTCTTCTGCCCATTTTTGGATTGGGTTGTTTGTTTCTGTTATTACTCTTTCCTCCTTTATCAAAGATAATGTGACCATATGTGCATGGGGTTATCTCTAGGCTTTTTATCATGTTCCATTGATCTATATTTCTGTTTTTGTGCCAGTACCATACTGTCTTGATTACTGTAGCTTTGTAGTATAGTCGAAATCAGGGAGCCTGATTCCTCCAGCTCCGTTTTTCTTTCTCAAGGTTGCTTTGGCTACTCGGGGTCTTTTGTGTTTCCATACAAATTGTGAAATTTTTTGTTCTAG
>NW_020172592.1:612738-624531 GCF_003031525.2 Neophocaena asiaeorientalis asiaeorientalis
AGATTTCTGTCCATTAATTTTGTATCCTGCTACTTTACCAAATTCATTGATTGGCTCTAGTAGTTTTCTGGTAGCATCTTTGGGATTCTCTATGTATAGTATCATGTCATCTGCAAACACTGACAGCTTTACTTCTTTTCCCATTTGGATTCCTTTTATTTCTTTTTCTTCTCTGATTGCTGTGGCTAAAACTTCCAAAACTATGTTGAATAAGAGTGGTGAGAGTGGACAACCTTGTCTTGTTCCTGATCTTAGTGGAAATGGTTTCAGTTTTTCACCATTGAGGATGTTGTTGGCTGTGGGTTTGTCATATATGGCCTTTTTTTATGTTGAGAAAAGTTCCCTCTGTGCCAACTTTCTGGAGGGTTTTTATCAAAAATGGCTGTTGAATTTTGTTTAAAGGTTTTTCTGCATGTATTGAGATGATCATATGGTTTTTCTTCTTCAATTTGTTAATATGGTATATCACATTGATTGATTTGCGTATATTGAAGAATCCTTGCATTCCTGGGATAATCCCCACTTGATCATGGTGTATAATCCTTTTAATGTGCTGTTAGATTCTGTTTGCTAGTATTTTGTTGAGGATTTTTGCGTTTATGTTCATCAGTGATATTGGCCTGTAGTTTTTACTTTGTGACATCTTTGTCTGGTTTTGGTATCAGGCTAATGGTGGCCTTGTAGCATGAATGTGGGAGTGTTTCTCCCTCTGCTGTTTTGGAAGAGTTTGAGAAGGATAGGTGTTAGCTCTTCTCTAAATGTTTGATAGAATTCGTCTGTGATCCATCTGGTCCTGGGCTTTTGTTTGTTGGAAGATTTTTAATCACAGTTTCAATTTCAGTGCTTGTGATTGGACTGTTTATATTTTCTATTTCTTCCTGATTCAGTCTTGGCAGGTTGTGCATTTCTAAGAATTTGTCCATTTCTTCCAGGTTGTCCATTTTATTGTCATAGAGTTGCTTGTAGTAATCTCTCATGATGTTTTGTATTTCTGCCGTGTCAGTTGTTACTTCTCCTTTTTCATTTCTAATTCTATTGATTTGAGTCTTCTCCCTGTTTTTCTTGATGAGTCTGGCTAATGGTTTATCAATTATGTTTATTTTCTCAAAGAACCGTCTTTTAGTTTTATTGATATTTGTTCTTGTTTCCTTCATTTCTTTTTCATTTATTTCTGATCTGATCTTTATGATTTCTTTCCTTCTGCTAACTTTGGGGGTTTTTTGTTCTTCTTCTCTAATTGCTTTAGGTGCAAGGTTAGGTTGTTTATTTGAGATGTTTCCTGTTTCTTAAGGTAGGATTGTATTGCTATAAACTTCCCTCTTAGGACTGCTTTTGCTGCATCCCAAAGGTTTTGGGTCATTGTGTTTTCGTTGTCATTTGTTTCTAGGTATTTTTTGATTGCTGCTTTGATTTCTTCAGAGATCTCCTGGTTATTATGTAGTGTATTGTTTAGCCTCCATGTGTTTGTATTTTTTACAGATTTTTCCTGTAATTGATATCTAGTCTCATAGCGTTATTGTTGGAAAAGATGCTTGATGCGATTTCAATTTTCTTAAATTTACCAAGGCTTAATTTGTGACCCAAGAGGTGATCTCTCCTGGAGAATGTTCCATGAGCACTTGAGAATATTGTGTATTCTGTTGTTTTTGGATGGAATGTCCTATAAATATCAATTAAGTCCATCTTGTTTAATGTATCATTTAAAGCTTGTGTTTCCTGATTTATTTTCATTTTGGATAACCTGTCCATTAAAGTGGGGTGAAGTGGGGTGTTAAGGTGAAGTGGGGTGTTAATGTCCCCTACTGTGATGGTGTTACTGTTGATGAAGTGAAGTGGGGTGTTAAAGTGGGTGAAGTGAAGTGGGGTGTTAAAATCCCCTACTATGATGGTGTTACTGTCGATTTTCCCTTTTATGGCTGTTAGTATTTGCCTTATGTATTGAGGTGCACCCTATGTTGGGTGCATAAATATTTACAATTGTTATATCTTCTTGGATCGATCCCTTGATCATTATGTAGTGTCCTTCTTTGTCTCTTGTAATCGTCTTTATTTTACAGTCTATTTTGTCTGATATGAGAATTGCTACTCCAGCTTTCTTTTAATTCCCATTTGCATGGAATATCTTTTTTCATCACCTCAGTTTCAGTCTGTATGTGTCTCTAGGTCTGAAGTGGGTCTCTTGTAGACAGGATATTTATGGGTCTTGTTTTTGTATCCATTCAGCCAGTCTATGTCTTTTGGTTGGAGCATTTAATCCATTTACAAGTTTTTGCCTTGCTCCTTCATCTGCTGTGTGTTTTTCTATCTTCTCATTTTGCTTAACTTACTGTTAAGCAGTAAGTTAAGTTAAGTAAGTTAAGTAAGTTAAACTGTTAAGTTTGGGGTCTCCTTTTCGCAGGCTGCATGTTCGTAGTTCCCGTTGTTTTTGATGTCTGTCCCCAGTGGGTAAGGTTGGTTCAAAAAAATAGAAAGAGAGAGAGAGAGAAAGAGAGAGAGAGAGAGAGAGAGAGGGAGGGAGGAAGAAGGAAAAAGAAAGAAAGTAAGAAGATAAAATAAAATAAAGAAATCAAATATAATAAAGTTATTAAAATAAAAAATAATTATTAGGAAACAATTTTTAAACAGTAATAAAGAAAAGCACACAGACAGAACCCTAGGAGAAATGGTAAAAGTAAAGCTATAAAGAGAAAATCACACACAGAAGCATACACATATCCACAAAATGAGAAAAAGGGAAAAAAAAAAATATATATATATATCTTTGCTCCCAAAGTCCACCTCCTCAATTTGGGATGATTCATTGGCTATTCAGGTATTCTACAGATGCAGCGTACATCAAGTTGATTTTGGAGATTTAACGCTCTTCTATTGAAGCTGCTGGGAGAAATTTCCCTTTCTCTTCTTTTTTCGCACAGCTCCCAGGGTTCAGCTTTGGATCTGGACCCGCCTCTGCGTGTAGGTTGCCTGAGGGCGTCTGATTTTCACTCAGACAGGACGGGGTTAAAGTAGCGGCTGATTAGGGGCCTCTGGCTCACTCAGGCCTGGGGGAGGGAGGGGTACAGATGCAGGTTGATCCTGCGGCGGCAGAGGCCAGAGTGACGTTGCAACAGCCTGAGGCGCCCCGTGTGTCTTCCGGGGAAGTTGTCCGTGGATCACGGAACCCTGGCAGTGGCGGTCTGCACAGGCTTCTGGGAGGGAAGGTGTCGATAGTGACCTGTGCTTGCACACAACCTTTTTGGTGGCTGCAGCAGCAGCCTTAGTGTCCCATACCCGTCTCTGGGATCCGCGCTGATAGCTGCGGCTCGTGGCCGTCCCTGGAGCTCCTTTAAGCAGCGCTCTTAATCCCCTCTCCTCGCGCACCAGGAAACAAAGAGGCAAGAAATAGTCTCTTGCCTCTTCGGTGCTCCATATTTTTTCCCGGACTCCCTCCCGAGTGGCTGTGGCACACTAGCCCCTTCAGGCTGTGCTCACGCAGCCATCCTCAGGCCTCTCCCTGGGATCCTACTGAATCCCAAGCCTCAGCTCCCAGCCCCCGCCTGCCCCAGCGGGTGAGCAGACAAGCTTCTGGGACTGGTGAGTGCTGGTCAGTGCCCATCCTCTTTGCGGGAATCTCTCTGCTTTGCCTTCGGCACCCCTGTTGCTGCGCTGTTCTCCGCGGCTCCGAAGCTGCCCCCCCGCTACCCCCTGTCTCCACCAGTGAAGCGGCTTCCTAGTGTGTGGAAACTTTTCGTCCTTCACAGCTCCTTCCCAGAGTTGCAGGTCCTGTCCCTATTCTTTTGTCTCTGTTTTTTCTTTTTTCTTTTGCCCTACCCAGGTACATGGGGGAGTTTCTTGTCTTTTTGGAAGTCTGAGGTCTTCTGCCAGTGTTCAGTAGGTGTTCTGTAGGAGCTGTTCCACATGTAGATGTATTTCTGATGTATTTGTGGAGAGGAGGGTGATCTCCGCCTCTTATTCTTCCACCATCTTGAAGCTCCTCCATAAATCAAAGCTTTTCTATAACCTTGTCTAAAAGCAACTTTGGACCAAAATAATTTCTTCTTAAATACTAAAGGTGTGATTTAAAAAAAAATTTTTTTTTACAGGAGGCCTAACCCTACTTTCTATGGTTAAAATTAATAAAGATGTTAAACAAAAACCCAGGAAAAAACTATAAGCAGCATTTTTCCTTAAATTCCAAATACTGTAAAGAAATTTTAGTTCTTATGAGACTTCCCTGGCGGTCCAGTGGTTAAGACTTTGCCTTCCAATGCAGGGGGTGTGGGTTCCATCCCTGATGGGGGAGCTAAGATCCCACATGCCTCTCGGCCAAAAAACCAAAACATAAAACACAAGCAATATTGTAACAAATTCAATAAAGACTTTAAAAATGGTCCATATCAAAAAAAAAAATCTTTAAAACAAAAGAAATTTTCTTTCTTATGGAGTTTTTGTTCTATTACAAAGACTTTACTCTTTTTTAAAATTTTTTATTGGGGTATAGTTGCTTTACAATGTTGTGTTAGTTTCTGTTGTACAACAGAGTGAATCAGCGATACGTATACATATATCCCCTCCCTCTTGGAGCTCCGTCCCATCCCCACCCCCATCCCACCCATCGAGGTCACCACAGAGCACCAAGCTGAGCTCCCTGCGCTATACAGCAGGTTCCCACTAGCTATCTGTTTTACAAATGGCAGTGCACATACATCAATCCCAGCCTCCCAATTCATCCCACCTGCCCCCCTCTCCCTGTGTCCACATGTCCGTTCTCTACGTCTGCATCTCTATTCCTGCCCTGCAAGACTTTTCACTGTTAAAATTTTCTTATGGAATCAACTTATGAAATTTTAAAAAAGAGGAATCACTGGTTAAAATGATCCTATGTGTTTACTGTATTTTATCCAAAATTATATTGCACCTCCTCATATGTTTCTTGATCTACATTAACATCAGATAATCTCACAATACCCATTTTTAATTTACTTTGGAAGAATACTTTCTGTTCTGAATGGCACATTCGGATAAGGCATATCCAATATCAGTTTTAGGTATTTGATCAATGTGTGATACTTAAATTGTAGTCTATACCCTTTAACAATTTTTCTGACTGTACAATTTGAAATATGGTGAATTTCTAAAAGTAGTTTGGAAAAAGTATGACGTCTCTATTTAAAAAATGTACAGCGTGAATGTTGATATATTTCACACAGAAACTATTGAATAGTTAGGGAATAAATGGCATAAACTTTAATCTGAAGGCATTAAAAATCAACATTTTCTTTATTAAATGAAACTTCTCGAGTCCCCAGTTTGTGTGTTGTGTATTAGATATTGTTTATCATTCTAATTGTCTGCCTTCTCACTTTCTGTTTTGCGAAGACACTGTCTGTGACCAGTCTTGCTCAGTGACCATCTACAATGTGCAACCTCCATCTGGAAATAATCTGTCTTAAACTAACAAAGTGCTGATGTTGTTTTTTATATGTCTCTTTTATTTGCTTTAAGTCTCCTTAATTAAGGACAATTAACAGTTAAGAATTCTCTCAGAAAATAGACAGTGTCATAACAGTAATCAGATATGTACTTTTCTGATACAATTCCTCTATCTACAAAGTAAAATTTAGAAATGTTATTTATTTTCAATAGTAATACTTTAAAATTATTTATTTTTACTTCACACAGATCTCAAATTTCTGGATTTCTTGTGAAGGCGAGTAATTTATCTTTGAATTGATTTTACTTTTGTGTCTCTTTATATCCCAGTCATTTAGTTATTCATGTTGGTCAGGTGGCATCTTAGATCGGTTTGTATTGTGTATTACACACGAGGACGTACTTTTACTGTTTGCTCTGCGATCAGATTTGTAGGAGATTAAAAAAATAAAATCTACTTATTCAGTAACTTAAAAAAGCATTAGTAAAACTTTTGTGCCATCTTTGCTCCATTTATTAGTCACACTAATGACTGCTTTGCTTCTCAGTAATTTTCCATTTGTAACATTTTATACCTGGATACACAAATGTAATGCAATTGAACTCGAAAACAATTCTCTGTCTGGTGGAAATAATGTACTTATCTCATTGAAACAACTGACTTGTTTAAAAATACACAGAAGTTCTAGTTCTGCTCAGATTGTGGTTACCTGTAATTTGTAAGGAGTTTCCAGGAAGAATTAAAATCCTCTGGTGTAATGGGATCAGTGGTTGAATCCATTGGTTGTGAGTGATAAATTTCCATACAAAATCCCTCTCTCATACACAACTCTATTTGGAACCATTTTGGGTTTGAGAGCTTTTTTCAATAATCCAGCTTTTTTGGCTGGATCTCTGGAAAACTGCACTTCAAAGGCTGTATCTTGCAGTGAAAACTTCATGTTGACTTGTGGTTCTATGTCAGTGGAACATATTAGCACTTTTTGGCCTGGTTCAAATGTTTCTTGGCATTTCCTGAGGGGTTTGGCCCATCCCATCTATAGGATCACATTGGATTTGGTATAAACTATAAAAACAGTAATTCATCTGCAAGCTAATTTGGGATTTTATTGAGTTTTGGTAATGGACTAACACCATTGGGCAGTTGAGGATTCAGTATTTTTTTTTTTTTTTTTTTTTTTTTTTTTTTTTACCGGTACACGGGCCTCTCACTGTTGTGGCCTCTCCCGTTGCGGAGCACAGGCTCCGGACACACAAGCTCAGCAGCCATGGCTCACTGGCCCAGCCGCTCCGCGGCATGTGGGATCTTCGCGGACTGGGGCACGAACCCGTGTCCCCTGCATTGGCAGGTGGACTCTCAACCACTGTGCCACCAGGGAAGCCCCGAGGATTCAGTATTTTTTAAGAATATTTCTAAGGACATATTTACTTTAAAAATAATACAAAAAGAGACAACTTTTCCTTTAACCTGGCACTTATTCTTCTTGTATCTGATCTTTTTAGAGGTCAATGTCCTATTTTAATTCCTTATTATGATTTTTTCTCCTCAGCAGTTTTTAAAGCTACTGCAGATATACAGCCTTTTCTTCTTTCTTAAAGGGAGATTGCTCTGGTTGTTGGCTGACTTGTGATGTGGGACTTATACAGGTTTTCATTTTTTCCTTTAAAGGTGCTGCCAAAGCTAGTTAATTTTAGTTATAACATCATAGAATGTTGGTGCCTTAGGTGCCCTACAGATAGTTTGGTCCAACCCTCATTTTAATCATGGGGGACCATGCCCAGTTTCTTAATTGTCACAGGAAGCTATGGCACTGTTAGGCTGGAACTCTTGACTACCTTGCAGCAGAGCCAGTCTACAGAAGCCCCCAGGGACTGCTTAAAAATGTGCCCCCATTCCCTGTCTCAGATTTTGTATCTTTAGGTAGTTTTCCTTAATGCTTTTTAAATTTAGTTCACCATACTTCATATTAATTTGGAAAACCAGCCAAAATTTTTGTTTTGTATTTGGTTGGGATTCCAGAGTATTATGTACTCTTCCTTTCTTCTTGTGTTCTGAGCCACAAAGAAATGAATATAGGAAAGAGAACGGGTTCAGAATAACTGCTTAATTACAAATAATGCTGGGTTTTAGAGCATATCATGGACCCAAGGCTGAACCTGGCTTCCTGTGCCTCCCCCAAGCGCCTATTGAACTTAGCCACTGGGTCATAGATGGACAAGTGTGGAACTATGTGCCTTTTTTTTTTTTCTCTTGCTTTACCACCAATGTTTTGACACCACTGTCATTTACACTTTTTCCCCTGAAAGATGAGTTATTTTCCCATTATTCTCCTGAATAGAGTCGAAAAAGCAAGGGTAGTGAAGTCATCTTAGGCAATTGATTATTTACAATTGAGGAAAATAAATGAGAATTAAGCAGCTGGTAATGAGACCCTGTACACATACTCAGAATACTTCACAGTAGTGAGAAATGAATAAGTTCTCTACTCTCTCATCACCAGGCCCTTTCTCTTCTTCTGACATTTTTGAGAAAGCTGGGGAAGACATTTGCCTCTCTATTTGCCATATTTGTTGAAGCTCTAGACCCCTGCCAGCACCCACCATTATAATTTAACAGAAGATTCAAATAATTTTGTTTTGTTTGTTTTGCTTTTGTGTTCCTTTGGGACCGAACTAAGTAAAAATTCAGGTCATAGAACTCTCCTGGAATTTTTAGTTGGTTTTTTCATTTTATGTAGGTAGGTTTCTACCAGGTTTCACTACTTTATTTTTTTCAGGATAGTTTTTAATGAGTATCTTGTTTCTTTACCTTCTACACTAGGTCTTTAAGATAGTTACCTATGACACCCCAGAGAACATCTAACAGTTTCCTTCCTAAAAGGGGATTTTTTTCCTTAGGATTTCTTGCCCTGTGAAGCACGTTGCACCTTTGTGCAGATACTTGTTCTTGATTCAGAGGTAAATTGAACGTCATTTAAAATTTGAATATTCTGGATACTCATGCCTTCTCTCCCAACTGTTATTCTTATGCTTACTAAGCATTTACTTCCTTTTAGTAGGTTCAAGCCCATTTAGATAAAAACATACTGAATTGCAGAAGTGTAAATCTAAGGTTTTATGTTGTAAGATGTTAAAATTCAAGATGTTTCAATACCATTCTTGGAATCAAAATCATGTTTAAGATGAATTGTTTCTGAAGAAGTGGTGTTGTTGATGTCTCTTGAATCATCACATTGTTTTTTTTAATGGGCATGTCAAGTTATCTGTTATAGTGGAAACTGGGAGATAACGCACAGGAAATAGCACAGAGAAAGTCATGGTACACAAGAGAAGGTGCCTAGGCAGTAGAGTATGGTAGAGACCATGGGCTCCGGAGCTGTGTACCTGGGTGGAAACTCAGTTCCAACACCAACTTTTGTAATCTCTCTTTTTCAGTTTGCTCATCTGCACAATGGGCATACTGACTAATGGTATCTGCCTCAAAAGTTCTTCTAAGGAATTAAATGAATTAATACATGTAAAGCATTTTAGGACAGTGTCTAAAATATCATACGTGCTCTATAAATGTTAGCTGTTAAACAGTCTTCCCGTTCCTAATTGGGCTAATGGGTCAAGGTTCATCTGTATTTTCAAGTGTTTTTCTTAGTACACTATTATTTAGGAAAACTGGACTTTTCTGAGGTGTTCCTGGCTTGTATTTTTAAAAGTGAACTGTGCATCAAAAGATTATGAGCCTTAATTTTATATAATTTAACATTAATAATTAACCTGGGCTTTTTGGTTGTGTGAAATTACTTGATGATGTCAGGCAATATATTTCCCACTGTCAAACTATATATGTGTATTGTCTTCATCATTGACATTGATTTTGGCACTAAAATTGTCCTATATTCACAGTTGCTCACATTAGAAGGTAAATATTGAGAAAGCAGTTCTCCAATTATTGACAGATCTCAACAGGCATAAAATAGTTGGGTATTTTAGAGGAATGTAGGATAATCTGATACGTGGGGCCATAATACCCTAAGCAGAACATTTCATAATGTAATGTATATGTGTTTGGGGAAGGGTATTAAGTGGGTATGCCAATTTCAGGAATATTGAAGGAGAAGTTTTGGGGGAACCTGGAAGTTTTACTTTAGTTTGTGTGATAATTAACTTGACGATATAAATACTAGGAAAATAATTAGAATCACAGATTATGTTGAATGCCTTAAAGAAATATGTTTGACAACTTTTAATTTTTCTTTCCTCCCACATACCACTTCCTAGTTTGTTTCTGGCACACCAGATGTGTCTCAACACAGTGACTGATCCGGGTAGAGTTGTATGAACACCCGTGATTGTGGCAAAATAAATTTTCTCATTTTGGTTACATTAATGAAACGATATGTAGAAGGAGCACTATTTTGCAGATATTGTTATACAGATATAAGGGGTAGCCTGCCCTTTCTCCAAACCTCTGCATCAATGTTCTTTTTGTTGAAGCTGATATTGAAGTTTGTTTCCACGTGGTGAATGTACACAAAAGCTGATTGTAATCTTGTTTTTCATAGTTAAGACACCAAAGGGCTACTTTGAGGCACAGGAATGAAGAGGGATGATTGGTGGGGAAAATTGGAAAAATAATTAGTCACAGGGAAAGGTTTCTAAATAATATTCTATTTTCAAGCTTATTTGAATAGGCCAATTAACTTGCTGTTTTTTAGCTTAAAATTAGCTTTAATTCTTGATTTCCATGGAGAAAATACTTTCTGTAGGCATTTTAATTTTGTCTTTCATTTATTTACTGTACTAATTTTCTTATTATTCTTAGCCTTTTCTCAATTTAAATGCCAGAGTATTACACCCCAGAAATTGTAATTTCTTTCAAAGGAACTAATTTTGTTTTTACCTTTGGCCTCATTTATGATTCTTCTGTATATCCCTAATTTTGAAAATCTAATAATTTATTTAATAATTTTTCTCTCAATTTTTTTTTTTTTTTTGCGGTACGCGGGCCTCTCACTGTTGTGGCCTCTCCCGTTGCGGAGCACAGGCTCCGGACGGGCAGGCTCAGCGGCCATGGCTCATGGGCCCAGCCGCTCCGCAGCATGTGGGATCTTCCCGGACCGGGGCATGAACCCGTGTCCCCTGCATTGGCAGGCAGAATCTCAACCACTGAGCCACCAGGGAAGCCCTCTCTCAATTTTTAATTATAGAATACACAATATTACAACTAGAAAGAAACTGTGCCTTAACATACTAACTTGTACAATTTGTCTGTTTCCTTTCAGCTTCAGATCATATTCAGTTTCAATTTATATTGCCCTTTACATGTATTATACTCTTTAATGAGTGATTTTTAAAGAGCAGTTGTTTGATCATCTAATTTACTTAATCATTCCTCTGATGTTAAAGTATTTAACATTGTATTTAGACTTACAATGTTTGCTACTATAAATTATATCACCACAAAAATCTATTTGAAAATGCCTTTCCTCCCTCCCTCCCTCCCTCCCTTCCTTCCTTCCTTTTTGGAGTTATTTACTCATTTTAAACTTTCTGGTCTGATATTATTAGGTTAAAGCTTTTGAATTTTTTATGGATCAAAGAATGTGATTTTTAAAAGATGGCTTTTGAAGTGCTTTGTTAAATTGCTTTCTAATATAAATTGCCAACAATAATGTATGGGTTTATCAGTTTTACTTTCCCAAGAACCTGAATGGTGTTGGATATTGTTTCTTAGAATTTTTGTATTTATTAGTTAAATGAAAAATAGCACTTCATTGTTGTTTTAATTTGCATTGCTTTGATAAATAAAATGTTTGAATGTTCTTTTTTTTAATGCGTGCTTAATAATTTGATTTCCCCTTGTATGTGTCCATGTTATCGACTTGTTTTCCTTCTGGATTTTATGTTTTTCTGTCACATTGTTAACCGCACCCACCCCCCACCCCCCGCCCCATAACATAGAAGACCTTTTATCCCTTGTACTCGTTAAACATATTTCTGCAATATGCTGTTTTCCTTTTACCGTGACTACTACTTTATTAGTATTAAAGATTAAACCACTACACAAAATTTACATCTTTTTGTTTCTTTTATTTGCTCAAAGTTTAGAGAGCTATCATTCTTTCAGAAATACTTAATTTTATTTCATGCTAATATTTTATCAACTAAATTATATATAATATATATATACATATACAGACATAGTATAGAGAGAGAATGAGAACAGATTAGTATTATATTATATGGTGTAAATTTTGAGTCATTTTCTCCTCAAATTACCAACCATTTATCTCAATATTATTTATTAAATAGCTTTCTTCCCCTACCCCCATTGTTTTTTGTTTTGTGTGTGTGTGTGTGTGTGTGTGTGTGTGTGTGTGTGTGTAT
>NW_020172592.1:624547-767520 GCF_003031525.2 Neophocaena asiaeorientalis asiaeorientalis
CACTGCGCCACCAGGGAAGCCCCCCATTGTTTTGAATTTCCTTTTCTGTCATATTATTGCATTCTTACATATAGATATCTTCCTGGACTTTCTATTCATATTCATTGAACTAGTTCAGATTAGGTATCAAAACCACATTATTTAAATTATTATTGTTTTGCAATGTGTTTTAAAATCTAATAGATTCAGCTCTTCTCAAAAATCATTGAACTTCTCCTGTGTTTCAGAAAAAGTGTGGACATAGAAATTAAAATTACCCAGTTTCCCCACTCCTGATAATCAAATTCCTTCCAGGAAACAGACATGTAAAAAGGTATTTGTACTATAATGTGATCAAAACCATGAAACAGAGGTGAATACAGAACTGTGGTAGCACAGAGAATAGTATATTTTCATATGTTTATATTTTCTAGTTCTAGAGACAGTTTTATTTTAATTATAATTGCTACTTTTTTATGTCTACAAAATAACTTTTGGTTTTTTACATTTTGTAATCTTCTCACTCAGGATTAATGTCTGTGTTACTTATTTCCCAATTGAGATAGTTTTCTTTAATGTGAAATTCTTCTTAGAAAAATTTTAAGTTAAACATGTACATGTTATGAATATTGTTTGTGACAGTCTCTAGGTAATTCTGTATTTGATTTATTTCTTTAAAAAAAAGCCTTTATTTTGGATTTAACACTCTCACTGAAAATTGGAGCACATGCTTCATCTTTCCTTTTTTTACTGGGAAGTAGTCACACATTCACTGATAATACTACTGGGACTTGAAAGGGTTTAGCATATACATAAGACACAAGCATAGAAGTGTCATTGATGTTTACTAATAATTAATTTTTGAGACCAACAGTAGGCCAATGAGAAATTCTTATGCCAAGAAAACCATATTCTTATGAAAACCTGATTGAAATTGTGGGAAACAATCTGTATTCTATTGCCATGGAAACTTCAGATTTCTCATCTTTGGCATGTGAATTATAGTTTCTATCATTGCAGCTGTTAATTGGTGACAAGGAGGGGATAAAAGGTGTTAAGGAGTTTTGGAAAATAAACACACATCAAATGGTAATCATTTCTGGAATTCTGTTTATATCAGTTGTTTAAATCCTACTTTTCAGATGCAGAGTAAAGTTTATTTCATTATTTCAGTTTGCTAATCTGTGCTTTATTTAAAAATATTTTTGTATTTGCAAATTAGGTTAGGAGTAAGCAGGACCTCAGTGACATAAATAAACAAATCCCAGTCGAAGCTTGTCTTAGGACTTTCTCTGTGTGTAATTCTTTTTATATACAAGGACACTTCTCTTGGCCAGAATCCCATTATAAAAAAGAAAAGAAAGGTGGGCATGTGGGGGGCTGAATATTCCCAGAGAGACTCTTCGAATTTCAGCCTTTCAATTCCTTGATTATTCTTGTGGCTATGGGAGCTGAAAGAATAATGAGAAGTTCATTTCCTATATGAATCATATATACAATATGGGTATACACAGGGCCATTGACTTGACTAAATCGATGGCCCTTAAACAGTTCTCTTTTGGGGGAGCACAGTTTGCAGGGGGAGCGTGGTGAAATTGTTTTAGTGGTTCAAATTCTGTGACTTCAGAGTAAGCTCATGTGCAGGGAGCAGAGTGGCAGGCATTTGGTAATAAATTTAAGTCCAGGTGTTTATTTTATTTAATATATGCACTGCCTCATTCAAAAAAAATCACTTAAGACATCTTATAAGAACATACTCAACTTAATAATGAGCAAAAGTATAGAGAAGAAAAGACTCATTATCAGGAAAACATAAATAAGTAGGAAGTCCTAATTACAAAATAAGTATTTTTAAAATTTATTACACATCATGTCTCTTACCACACACACACATATTTATTTATTACAATTATTTGTTTTATGTATATTAAATCTCTATATTTGTGTTATTTAAAAAAACAGAAAAACAAATTGGATTCATGAGCCTTGGGAGAAACTCTACTATGTGAATCTCTAATTTCTAAAAGATATTCTTATACAGACCTTTATAAAGTGTGTACCAAATGATGTACTTAGTAGTAAAGTTAAATGATTCCCTTTAAAAGAACTGGTTTACCTGTGCGTGATTTCAGATCAATCTATTAGGTACCTAATTTAAGAGTGGAAGCATAAGAAATGTTTGGGAGAGAAGAGCAGACATGATAAACGTGATGTAGAAAAGTTACTGAATCTTCTATTGAGAGATAACTTCAAATGTTTCTTATCAGTTACCCAGATCACAACCTTTCACTTTTTCTGTCTCAATATGTAGCTCCCTCTTCTACCGAAACATTAGCTGCAGCAAACAAAACAAAAATAACTCCCCTAATCTGAAACCATTTTAAACTTGTGGATTGGGCTTAGTCACTTGTATCCAAAGTGTTCTGATGCCCATTCTAAATTGCAACAAAGTCATCATTGGTAGCATAGCATATAGGAAGAAAATTTAACCAAAAAAAAAGTTGATCTAGCTGTCAATGAGAAGGGAAAGAAAGCTAAATAATAAATTAAACTAGCATGAGGAAGTGAGAAACAATGAGAGACTGGAAGATGCCATATAAATTATGTGGCATGTAAATTCTGAGTAAGAGTCTTGAAATGACATTTATTGAGTCAGAAAAGGACCCCTGCCTTACTCAGATGTGCGTTTTCTGCATTTTAAAAGATAAATTTATTTATTTGTTTATTTTTGGCTCTGTTGGGTCTTTGTTGCTGCACGCGGGTTCTCTCTGGTTGCAGTGAGCGGGGCCCACTCCTTGCCGCTGTGCACGGGCCTCTGACTGCAATAGCCTCTCCCGCTGCGGAGCATGGGCTCTAGGCACGCCGGCCTCAGTAGTTGTGTTTGGCGGGCTCCAGAGCACAGGCTCAGCAGCTGTGGCGCAGGGGCTCAGCTGCTCCACTGCATGTGGAATCCTCCTGGACCAGGGCTCAAACCTGCGTCCCCTGCACTGACAGGCAGACTCTTAGCCCTTGTGCCACCAGGGAACCCTGCATTTGGTTTTTATTACATACCACTTAATTGCCTATTGGTTAAGTTCTAATCCACTGAATAAAGAAAAGTAACTGTCAACATACCTTATTTAGCAGCCTTCCCTTTACTTAAATCTTATTTTCTTTATTATGTCATTATTGCTAAGCTCTTTTAGTTCTTTTGGTCTGTTACCACCCCAATACTATTGTAGGCATGGATGTTTTAATGGAAAGGGCTAGTAATTTTTCTGGTTTTGTGACCTTTTACATTCTGATTGAACAAAACTTTATTGATCAGCTATTTATGTAACAGCACAATATCTTATCACACATTACTTCCCATAATACCTCCACAAGGTAAGTACTTTATGGGCGGCATTTAATATGGGAGACTGCTAATTTTGGGGAGAGATTAGCTCAAGGTCACATTACTAATAACTGCTAAATTTGGGGTCAAACCTAAGTCTTTGACCTTGAAATTCCATAGCCATGTCTCTTGCTAAGCACTTATGACTTTTACATAAGGTACACTTTGCTGTCTGTTTATTAATTATGTTTGTGTTAAATGTAATCGCTTAAGTAAGCTGAATCGGAGGCTGCTATTTTTCTCTGGGTCAGATTGTGGAACTGAAACATTGAGATGCAGATCTGACTGTTGTTGACTGTATAACAATCAGAAGAGTGGGATCAAATTTCCCTGGGTTGAAATCAGAGGGGTTGGAGCTTAAGGAAAAAGAGTATGTAATTTTTTGACATTGATGTCAGTGCTCGTTTTTTTTTTTTTTTGCGGTACGCGGGCCTCTCACTGTTGTGGCCTCTCCCGTTGCGGAGCACAGGCTCCGGACGCGCAGGCTCAGCAGCCATGGCTCACGGGCCCAGCCGCTCCGCGGCATGTGGGATCCTCCCGGACCGGGGCACAAACCCGTGTCCCCTGCATCGGCAGGCAGACTCTCAACCACTGCGCCACCAGGGAAGCCCGTTAGTGCTCGTTTTGACTATTAAGGGCGACTAGTACAAACAATATATACCATAAACTTTTTATCTGATATAATGAGGATACTGAGACACATAATAGGAATATTTTCATATTTAGTTGTGTTCATCAGAAATTTATTGAGCCCCTAGTATAATGCAGATAGTCTGCTGCATTCAGTGATACAACCTTAAATAACAGTTAGATCTGACTCTCAGGGAACTTACAGTGTAGTGGAGAAACTTTGAATTTATAGTAAGATTGCTAGATTAAAAAAAAGTTCAAATTCAGTAAATTGCTTACTAGAATCATCAGCTTTGGGAATTTATCACTTATCTAATAAAGAATGTAAGTTTCAGCTAAAAGAGTTTCTTATTTTAGACAATGTAAGGTAAATCAGCTTGTACCCTGATTTTAAGCCTTTTTCAAAAAGCTCACATTTTAGCTTTAGAACTAAAGGATGTTGAAAAGAGTTCTTTATCATGTAATTGAGTCACTTACCAGGCCTATTTTAAACCAGTGGCTTCCTTTTCTTTCTTTGCACCCTGTGACACACAGACTCCCAGAATCAGGGAAGTATTGTTTTTGTTTTTAGGGAGTTGCTACATTATGTGGAACCAAAACTAAAATGTTCAGCTCATGGTAGTGAATTATATTGAAATTTTCTTGTTTGCCCTTCTAAATTTGGGCATGAAGTAGTTTCTCATGTTATAAATTGACAATTTTTCTTTATTTGTAATGAAATAATCCTTTTTTTATTTATAGCCAAGTTCATCATTTTAACACTTAATCCTCCATGACAGTCTGGAGGAGAGGAAACTTGGCAACCATTCACTATCATCTGTTTTTACCATCAGAAGGTATTTATTTGTAAGGAGAGTGTGGCAATGACTTCAAGGATAGGAATGAAATACTCCCTGACATTTTTATACAGGGTGGCCTTTCCTTGGGAGTCGTGAAGGTAAATATGACCATAATTACTTAAAATGCATGCAGGGTCCCCTGGAAACGCAGTAGTGTGTAATTATAGCTGTGGAAGGAGAATGTCTAATAATGAAAGGAGAAAACGTCAGTCTTGGATTAGTGATTCGGGAATCCCATCAGTGACCATCTACTCAACAGCATTTCATCTACCTTCTAAAGCAGCTTACAAAGCTCTTGTTGGGCTGTGCTTCCACATCTTCATGCTTGTGTAAAAATCCACTCACTGGAGTAGCTCACTAAGTCACAGTCCCAACATTTTAAGTCTAAGAGCTTTAAAAAAATTAGAATTTCAGACCCTGATACAATATCTTACATATAAATATAGCATTGAGTCTCTGATGTTTTGAGCCTGACAGCATGGTGGTGTATTGAGGGAGGTCCAATATCAGGTCGTCTGAAATGATTTGACATTTGCCCTTGCTTGTGAGAATAATGAACTTCTATGAAAGTGCTGATGTTCTCTTGATCTTTTTCTGATTTGGTCATAGTATTCTATGGCTGTTGTTTGACTTGGTCCTTATGACAAAGTTATGTAGGTGTTCACTGGTGTCTCCTAAATTGGTGATGAACAGGAAGAAAGCTGTAATCTGGAGGGAAGTGGGGAGACTTGGTATTCTAAATTTGTACCCGGAAAGAATGACTTCTGTGGTCATGAATTCAGCAAACACTTCTGAGTGCTGGTTATTATGTGCTAAGCTCTGGGGATGAAAAATGTGCAGTGAAGACCTGGCCCCTGTAATGGTAGACATCGCAGTCTAGATGGAAAAATATAAATGATGTTTAAAGTAATACATAGCATAGATTTGTTAATGTAAATTACGGCCATTGTGATTTTTTTCTATTACGTTGAGTACAGTATTGTGTGAGTATATAATGGGGAAGGAGTGAGAGGACGAGGAGGAGACTTGGAAGAGTGGAAGGAACTATGGAGGGAAGGGGGAGAGTGGGTGTTTGAGGGACAAAATTCTCTTGGGAGAGAATTCCTTAGTTAGTAAAGGATCAAGCTGTTCACTGGGATCGGTGGTTCATTGCCTGTTTTTCTCTGGGCAGAGGTTTATAACAGCTAGATTGCCCGTTTTTGCCTCTCCCGTTGCAGAGCACAGGCTCCGGACACGCAGGCTCAGCGGCCATGGCTCACGGGTCCAGCCGCTCCACGGCATGTGGGATCCTTCTGGACCGGGGCACGAACCCGTGTCCCCTGCATCGGCAGGCTGACTCTCAACCACTGCGCCACCAGGGAAGCCTGCCCCTGTCTTTTAATACTCTGTGTTTTGCATGTTTCTGTCTAGCTCCCAAGTCTGACTTCATCTTAATTTGATGAGTAGGATGATGATGAATAGGATGATAAGTAATACCACTATGGAGATTTAAATTAAAAGAAAAAAACCTTTATTATTGTAAGATTCAGATCTAGAGTGTTCTAATATGTTTCTTCCATCAAAATTTATGATTACTTCTTTGAAAGATATTATTAAATTTTATTATGATAAAATTAATTATTAAAGTTCATTATTAACCCCATCAATGGTAAGAAATCATAATTTTGTGGTTAAGAGCTCAGGCTTTAGAGCCAGAAGATAAGGATGTGAATCCTGGTTGCATCATTCACTGCCTTTTCCACATTGAGCATGTTATTTAGCCTCTCTGCACCGTTGTTACCTCATCTGCAAAATGGGATAATAATTGTGCTAGCCTCCTGGGATGTATAAAATAATACAGTCAAGTTTCTTGCTGAGCTGTCTTCTTTTGATTATTTCATAAGACATAGGAGGCGTCTTTTCTGTGTCCCTCCTTTGGAACACTGAAACATTTAGAGAGGGGCAGGTTCTCAAAATCAGGTTTCAGACTGTGTATTCAACGCACAGTCCATCTTGTACTGCTGAAGACCAAACTACAGTTTCACATAAACCTTTTCCTAATCCAAGGTGGTTGTTCACTTATTAATGCAAATGCCTTGTGCCTTGGATGTGTGAGCCCTAAAAATACACTTCCAGGGATAAAAATAGATCTCTTCAGAGTTTTGAGATGCTGCTTAATCAGAACCAGCTGCAAGCTGTCTAGAAAATGCAAGTTATATGAGCCAGATGGCTTTTGCCCTTTTTGCTTTAGACAGCATATAATTTGGATAACTACAGCAACAGTAATACATTTTGCCAGTCACAGTGTTTGATAAACATATTTGTTGAGAACAGCCACTTCCAATTAGAGACCCAGTAAAATGTTAATTTATTTTAATAATTTTTCCCTCTAGGGTGAGACAAAGAATACTTTTAACAGGCTACAGAAATTATCTGTTCACTGGAGAGAGCACTGTTCGAGTTATTGTATGCCAGTGGTTAACTTTTAGTTTTGGCGTTTAAATAATGATGAGTATTCATGACCTACCCCTTCTACTTTCCTTATTAAAATCTAGTTGCTGATCGAGAGGCCATGATTTTTCATATTTTATAATTATGTTTGCTTTAACTGTAGAAAGATGGTTTGATTAGTTTTCAACTTTCTTCTAACACAGATCTAATTACTATAAACTCTGATAATAATTATTGAATTATTGTTTGTCCACAGACCATTATTAATGTGGTATTTCTGGGGATTTTACTTTTATTACCATGTTCTTTGAGAAGGAATTTTATTTATTAGCTGGATGTAACCATGCCCGATTTTCATCTACTGAAGACGATTGCAAACATAGTCATTGATATTAGCTTTTTAATTTCATCCAGCTCTCAATCAGCTCAGATAAAACAGCCCAGTTAAGTGTTTGGGGCTGTTCACACTCTTAAGACCTAAGCTTGGATTCAGCCTGCTTTTAAGACTTGTGAAGCTAGCAGTTCTGTTTTCACTGGTGACACCACTTCTTGGAAAAGCATTTTGAAGCCCTCCTCTCCCATTACATGTGATGAAGTATTCTCTACTTTATTTCTTGAGACATCTACCAGGCAGCAAATAATAGATTGTTAAATACCTCTGAAAAGTCTCTGTGTCATAAATTTTCCATAGTTCCAAGCCTACCAGCATTTTCATTTAGCAGTCTCCCAGCAGTGTTTCTTTTTTTTTCCTTCTTACCCAGTTTAAAGAAGAGAGGATATTTCATGTATGGGATTAGTGGTGTTAGAACATAAACTTCACTATAATAATAGCTACAGGTTTATTTACTCTTCCTGTAGTTTCTGGAACTTTGCTAATCACTTTATACATTACCTCACAACAATATAACGTTACACGGTGCATATTTTAATCCTGTTTTACAGATAAGGAACCAGTGGCTCTGGAGTATAATTATTCAACCTCATACAGAAAGTGTCAGAGTCAGGATTTGAAGCTACTGTTGTTTCAATGGTCTGTCTGACTCATGCTCTTTAATTCCACCCATTTAGCTATGAAAAGTGGCATTTGACTTAGCCAGAGCTGTTTTTTCTCAGAGATAAACACATGCCTCTCCTTAAGCCCCGATTAATATGTGAAAGGGTCTAATCTCTCTCACTCCACCTCATTAGATACACTATAACTGATGCACTTTAAAAGTCATATCAATGAGGAAAATCTCAATTTGGTGCTTTTCCAATATGTACATAAGGATTATACTGATATGTAGTACTTGGAGAAACTTGTAAGCACTTGTGTGACATGAAACAGCATAGGAGGTGAATGTTTGTGTATTTCACCAAAGCTAAATCCTGCTTTTATGACTTTATCTAACAAAGTAATAAGATAAAGAAATTCAGTAATGAATGCAGCAGGTCATACCTATATACCGTGTCACATGCAGCAGGAAATAAAGCAAAACATTATTTATAGAAACATCTTAGTTGTGGCTCTGTCCACGCAAAGCAAACTGATGGGTCATGGAAAAGATTTTATTATTCCTGACTGCTTGGGGAGATTATATTGTTGTGATTATTTACATATGGAACTTCTTGAAAGATAATACAAAATAGTAGAAAAGCTTGTACTTAAGTCACTATGGTTTAATAATGGGCATATGCTGTTTCTTAGTGAATAGTTGATGTTATTTGTTTTTGCCTGGAAATGAAAGGGAGAAATGGATCAAAAATATTATTTTCTAATAAAGTAATTATTTCTATTCTATTTATTATACAAAATTATATTTAAATAATTACTTAGCCCCTTTTTTCATATCTCACACAGTTGTAGTCAATTAAGATACGGATTTAAATATGAAATCTGATACTTGTTTGGCCCAGTTGAAAAAGCTTTCTAACATTATTAGATGAGACATTATAAATGGCCAGGAGAAAGTCTCAGCTCTTTCTTTACGTGGAGAGGTGTAGCTTGGAATGAGCCAACAAGGCTGATTGAGTCAACATATATCAGTTTTCTGTTAATGTGTGAGGTGCTGTCGTTGGTGCAGTGGAAGGAAAAGGATAATCATTCACTGCCAAATGCATCCACATTTACGCTAATGTGTGTGGATTGTTCCTTTTTCACTATATGAAGGTTTAGTAGCTTAAGAATTAGTACGCTTTGTTTAAATGATTTAATAAGGAAGTACTGAGCATCTAATGAAGTGACTGTGTCCTTGTCCTCAAAGAGCTTTTGGCATTTGGCAACAAAAGGAAGCTTTGTTTCTATGTGACTTAAAATATGGTCCCAGAATATTGTGACTTTTGGAGGTTAGTGACTCCAAAGAAAATAAGGTAGATGAAGGGAAACCTTTTATTTTCTTCATCGTATCGGAGACTTGTTGCCTTAGCCTTCCTGAAGAAAAGACAAGTATTGGCCTGAAAATGTATGTTACATACCCTTGGGCTCCATTGGTGTATTCCAAGCTGTTATTGTCAATCATATACATACACATTTAGGCAATTTCAGAAACACTTCCTGTTCTTTGAAAAGAGAGGTGTCACTCATCTTGGTACATCAGATTAATAGATATAGAGTGGCTTTCCAGACTTGCGTCATTTCTTCACCATGACTTTTGTCCTGCACTTCTTCCAAAGGCCTATTTCCCCTTTCTTTTTTCATTAGATGACCATAATGCTATTTCTAGGTGTGTAACAGTATGAGATGTATGAGTGAGTGTGTGTGTGTGTGTTTGTGTAGAGGGAGAGAAAAAGAGAAGAGGAGAAAGAAAGAAGATTGACTGAATGATTGAATGGTTGGTTGGATGTATGTGAATGAGGCTTTTTCCTGAAAACTTTACAGCTGTGGTTGGCATATTGAAAAGGTTACCAAAATCTCATTACTTTCCATGGATTTCAGTTAAATCTCTTGTTTTTTTTAAAGATAAGCAGCAATATTATATGCACATATAATCTGCCATTCCAAAATTTATAAATCTTAGTGTTGTGTTGGTAAGATTTTTCTGTTGTGTTGGTAAGATTGTCAGAATTTCATCCTAATGTTAGTGAAGGGCATATGTACATCTGGCTTTATTGAAAATGACTTTGCTAAATGTTTAATAGCACACTGACTCTAGGTTAAAGACAGGGAGTCTTTATTATATTATTGAACTATTCTGTCTTACTAGTGTATGGACATGGAACCAGATGACTACATATGTTTTTTGAGGAGGTGGTTCTGTTTTAATTGCTCTTGACCTATTGATGTCATAAGTTTATTAGTAGATTTCCCAATAGTAAATCATTCAGGGGTTACTGAAATAAACTCAACTGGATGTGTTTTATTATTATTATAATATGCTGCTGGGTTTGATGTGTATTTCATCTAACTCTTTGCCTCTGTGTTCATAAATAATACTGACCTGTAGTCTTATGGTTTCTCAGCTCTTTTTCAGGTTTTAGTGTAAGGGTTATTACTAGGCCCATCACTTCTGATTGTACAGCTTGCACACTGTCACCTACTGTATCGTAATTTGTGTAGCTGTGACAGTTTTCCTGATGAAGGCAGTAAAGCATCTTGAGGAAGGGACTTTTTCTAACATAGACTTACCATAGCAGCTTGCTGAAGAGTGCGGGTTACTTTAACATCCTAAAAGAGATATTTTAAAAATATCTCCATATTTCTCTCTTCATTCAGTGTTTAAAAGAACTAACATAAAATCATTGTGGTCTGGAAACTTTATTTGGCAATAGTTCCTTACTTCAGTTTCTTCAAAACTTTTGGTCTGTTTAGGTATATGTTCTGCTCTTCTGGAAGAATCTTTTAAGTTCATTGAAATTTAATTTTTTTTTTTTACCAACCAAGTATACATAGCACTCTTTAAAATTTTTTTAATCTCTTCTGTGTTAGTGATTTTATCTATTTCTAATTTTCTTATTTTACTTTTTGGTCTTTTTTTAAGTATGGAGGTTTGCCTTTTCTTTTCTTCTTCTTTCCCTCTCCAAATACCTTTGGCTTTATTTACTAGAATATACATGTTTTACTATTTTAAAAAATTAATAATGTTTTTATCTTTGGTAATTCCTCCTGCTTTTTTTAGATACAGTTTAATCTATTTTTTAAAAAGAAAAGTATTTGCATATCTGCATTGACTATTTAGTTAATTTATTTTTATTCTTTATTTGCAAATGGCCATTCCAGTTACTTCTTAGGCTTTCTAATTTACTGTAACTGAAGAATTTAATTGTTAACATAGGGCCTCTCCGCTGCTGGATTAGCACATGTATGTTACCTGTGTTAGAATTCTTTGGAAGAATTCAGCTTGAAAAATTGACAGTGGATTTAATCTTAAAAGTCTGCATCAGGATTACACTGACAAACAATGTTTAGTGTTTTAAAATGACATTTTGTTCTCTCTATAATTTTAAAAGAAGTACACATTATCCATAGAAATTTGCAATATATAGAGAAACATACTTTATTAGTTGTCATGGCTGTGTAACAAATTGCCCTTAAATTTAGTAACTTAAAACAACAAACATTTATTTTTGTACCCAGCTCCTGAAAGTTAGGAATCTGGCAGTGGCTTTGCTGGGCTCTTCTGGCTCTGTGTCTCATTAAGTTGCATTCAGGCTGTTGGCTGGGGCTGTTGTAATCTGAAGGCTTGAGCAGGGCTGGAGGAACCATTTGCAATACAGTCCACTCATAGCTATTGGTTGGAAGCCTCAGTTCCTCACTGGCTGTCGGCAGAAGGTCTCAGATTCTTTCCATGTAGCCCTCTTCACAGGGCTGCTTGCTTCCTCCAGAGTGAGTGATCCAAGAGAGAGTGAGGTAGAATGTGTGGCAGAGAGTGTCTTTCATGAACTACCTTCAGAAGTGACGTATTATCCCTTGTCCTGTATTCTATTGATCCCACTTACCAACCTTGATACAGTGTAGGAGGTTATGATACATAAGAATGAATGCCAGAAAGTGGGGATCATTGAATCACCTTGAAAGCTGGTTACCACACATACCTAAGGATAGTAAATTACCTTATGGAACTCTTTAGAGAAACTACCAATCTAGATGGTGGTGTAGGAAAATCCTAAACTCATCTGCTCCCACGGACAGAACACATCTACAGCTGCATATGGAATAATTCTCTTTGAAAATTGGATTAACATAGTCTCCACAACAAAGGATAAAAGGACAGCATTGAGACAGGTAAAGGAAAGAGATAGAACTTGCCAGGGGAAAACCACACGCCAGCTACAGTAATCCACATCAGGAAGGATCATGAAGGCATGGTTATTTTCCGTGCAGATTGAGGAATTCAAGCTCCACATCGTGCACCCCAGTTCTTAGATCCTGCACAGGAGAGATGAGCCCCCCAAATATCTGGCTTTGAAAACCAATAGGGAATATATCCAGGAAAACTATAGAACTACAGGGAACAGAAAATCTGCTCTTAAAGGGCTCAAGTGCAGACTTATTCAACATGAAAACCAGCCCAAGAACATCAGATTGAAAAGTGCATGGGCCTTAGGTGAAGAGGACTCACTAATCTTGAAGTGTCTGCTGGAGATACTGGAGTGTCTGCTGGAATTCGGATGAGGTCTGAGACACTGGTGGGAGCCATTTTTGTGATCTCAGGCTATCCTGCTAATACCAGCACTGGCGGGCACCATTTTGGAATTCTCCCTCTAACCTATTAATGCCAGTAGGTGCACCCCACTAAGAGCCGTGCCCACCCCTGTGCCTTGGCAGGGCCTGCAAGGCCTTAAGCCCACTCACCAGCACCTGGCAGCAGCAGCTGCAGACCCACCCCACAGCCGTTCTGTGGGCAAGCCCCATGCATCAACACCCAGCAGTCACCATGGCTGGACCCTGCAACTATTTCTGGGGGCCAGCTTCACCCACCAGGTGCTTGGCAGCAGACATGCCTCACCACAACAGGAGGGCTCACATAGTCCATATAGAAGACACCCTTGAATGCCTGGCTCTGGTGGCCAAGCGAGATTGAGCTTTTGAGCTCTATAGGACATCTACATAAATCGCTCCTTCAGTACTGGGATGGGTAGCTGATTTACCTAATACATAGACACAAACACAGAGAATTAGGCAAAGTGAAGAGGTAGAGTAATATGTTCCAGTCAAAAGAATAAGACAAAGGATATTATACGTGAACCTCACAGTAACCACAAGGAAAAAACTTCTAATAAATGCACAAAAGAAAATGAGAAGGGAATCTAAACATAACACTGAAGAAAATCACCAAAATGCAAAGGGAGAGAGAAAGAGAAAAAGAAAGGAACGGAGAGGAACCACAAAATAGCCAGAAAACAATGAACAAAATGGCAGTTAAGTACATACCTGTCAAGAATTAATTTAAATGTAAACGGTCTAAATTCACCAATCAAAAGAGATAAAGTAGCTGAATGTATAAAAAACGAGAGCCAACAAGCAAAAGCCCATGACCAGATGACTTCACTGGCAAATTCTACAAAACATTATAAAAAGATTTATTATCTGTTTTTCTCAAACTCTTCCAAAAATTTGAAGAGGAAGGAAATCTTCCAAATGCATTTTACAAAGCCAGCATTACCCTGATACCAAAATCAGAGAAGAACACTGCAAAAAAAGAAAATTACAGGCCATTACCCCTGAGGAGAATAGATACAAAAATCCTTAACAAGATATTAACAAACCAAATCTAATGATATATAAAAGGATTGTTCACCACTATCAAGTGGGATTTATTCAAATGATGCAAAGATGGTTCAACATCTGCAAATCAATTAATGTGATACATCACATTAAGAGAATGAAGGATAAAAATCATATGGTCATCTCAATAGATGCAGAAAAAGTATTTGGCAAAATTCAACATCAATTTATGATAAAAACTTTCAACAAAGTTGGTATGGAGAGAACATACCTCAGCATAACAAAGGCTATATCTGACAAACTCATAGCTAACATCATACTCAGTGGCGAAAAGCTGAAAGCTTTTCCTCCAAGATCAGGAACGAGACAAGGATGCCTACCCTCACTGCTTTTATCCAACATAGTATTAAAAGTTCTAGCCACAGCAATTAGGTTAAGAAAGATAAATAAAAGACATCTAAATCAGAAATGAAGAAGTAAAACAGTCATTATTTGCAAATGACAGGACACTGTACATAGAAAACCCTAAAGATGCCACCAAAAAACTATTAGGACTAATAAATGGATTTAATAAAGTTGCAGGATACAAACAAAATCAGTATGCAGAAATCTGTTGCATTTCTATACACTCATGAATTATCAGAAAGATAAATTAAGAAAACAACCCCATTTGTAATTGCATCAAAAAAGAAGAAAATACCTAGGAATAAATTTAACCAAGGAGGTGAAAGACCTTTACACTGAAAACTCTGGCACTAGTGAAAAAAATTGAAGGAGACACCAAAAAGTGGAACGATATTTCAAGCTCATGAATTGGAATATTAATGTTGTTAAAAGGTCCATTCTAGGGATTTCCCTGGTGGTCCAGTGGTTAGGACTCTGTGCTTCCGATGCAGCAGGACCGGGTTCCCTGGTTAGGGAACTAAGATCCCATATGCCATGTGGCACAGCCAAAAAAAATTTTTAAATAAAATTTAAAAATTGCTCTTAAAAAAAAATTTAAAAAAAAGATCCATTCTAACCCAAAGCCATCTACAGATTCAATGCAAGCCTTATCAAAATGCCAATGGCATATTTCACAGAAATAGAACAAATAATTCTAAAATTTGTATGGAATCACAAAAGACCCCAAATAGCCAAAACCATCTTGGGAAAAAACAAAGCTGGAGGTATCATACTCCCTGATTTCAAATTATACTACAAAGCTGTAGTAATCAAAACAATACAGTATTGGCACAAAAACACACATGGATCGATGGAACATAATTGAGAGCCCAGAAATAAACCCACACATATATGGACAATATATGGACAATTAATCTAGGACAAAGGAGCAAAGAACATACAATGGAGAAAGGACAGTCTTTTCAATAAATGGAATAACAAATGTTGGAGAGGATGTGGAGAAAAGGGAACCCTTGTACAGTGTTGGTGGGACTGTAAATTAGTGTAGCTATTATGGGAAACAGTATGGAGATTTCTCAAAAAATTAAGATTAGAACTACCATATGACCCAGCTATTCCTTCTGGGTATTTATCCAAAGAACCCAAAAACACTAATTAGAAAAGATCTATTCACCCGTGTATTCAGTGTAGCATTATTTAGAATAGCCAAGATATGGAAACAACCTAAGTGCCTCCGTGGATATATGGATAAAGAAGATGTGATATACACACACGCACACGCACACACACACACACAGGAATACTACTAAGTTACAAAAAAGAATGAAATCTTGCCATTTGTGACAGTATGGATGGACCTTGAGGATATTATGCTAAGTGAAATAAGTCCGAAGGAGAAGGACAAATACTCTATGTCTTCACTCATATGCAGAATCTAAAAAACAAAGCAAAGAAACAAGCAAAATATAACAAAAAACAAACTCATGAAACAGAGAACAGATTAGTGGTTACCAGAGGAGAAGGGAGTTGGGGGTGAGCAAAATTGTTAATGGGGGCCAACTGTGTGATGATGTATGGTAACTAGACTTGTGGTGGTGATCACTCTGCATGTGTACAGTTGTTAAACTACAGTGCTACACTTGAAACTTATATAATAATAAAAAAAAAATTACCTTAAGTCCAGCATCCGCACACAGTGGATCTTCCAGGTTTTTCTTCCCCATCCCAATGCAGATATGATCTTGAACATTAAAAAAAAAACAAATTAGGGCATATAATCTTTTCTCACAAAACAGAAGATCATAAAGATTTTTTATGTTATGAAATAGTGTTCTAAAATAGGATCTTTATCTGTTTGCTTAGCATCCATTGTGTGGGCATGCCATAATTTATTTTTACTAATCTACTAATGCTGTTTTATAGTTAGGTTTTTTTTTGAGTATTTGACTATTATAAATTGTTTATTAAATGTTTTTGCCCATAAATCCTTGAACACATCTTCTACCATTTACCTAAAATAAACTGTTAGAAATATTACTGCTGGGTCAAGGCATATAAATGTTTTAAGACTTTATACATATACTGCCAAAATGTTCTCTGGAAATTTGTACCAAATTTATGTTCCCATTGATATAATAAAGAGTACGTGGCTTCTTGTATGTTTATTAATACTAGGTATTATATTTGAAAAATAATAAGAGCCTGATAGGGAACATAGTATCTAACTGCAGTTATAATTTTTATTTTTGGATTACTAATAAGGTAGGGGAATCATTTTAAAAGTCTTATTCCTGAACCTATATTGTATTTTTTCTTGATTTTTAAAAGTATGTCATCCTCATAATTACTTTCAAAGGTGTAAATAGTTCTCTTTGAAAAATGTTGTTTTGTTTTCTTTGAAAATATATATCATTGGACTTTTCCATTAGGCCTACACTATAAGAGTGTTCTGCAGTGAACCTAGAAATATTGGAAAATAATTGGATAACTGAGGCACTTTCAAAGTGCTCATCAGTTTGATGTTTAGTAAATTTTCCCAAACTTATATTTTATTGTTTGAACATTTTCTAGAATAATGGGTTAAAAGTGAGAAGATGCTTTTTTGTTGTTGTAATCATCCATCTGTCAAAATTTGGTGAGTGTTGAAGAACATTCCTACAGGGCTTAAGCATGACTGAGAGTTGTCTAGTCAGGAAAAAAAAAAAAAGCACTCAGTATTTCCAGGTGATAGAATGACTGTTAGTACTTGAAAAAATTTCCTGTCCAGCACTTTCACTATCACTGGTGTTCCCAGTGTTGTACCAAAAAAATTAACCTGCTCAACAGTTTTCTGGATCTCAAAAAATTTTAATTTGATATTTTGATAATAATTGATTTTAAACTTAAATATCATTACGAGGTTGAGGCATTGAGCAGGGGTATAATATAAGAACACACTGGCTGGGGGGCGGAAGAATAGCAGAGGGACCTTGGAATCTGAAGGTCCTTAGTTGACTGTCAGCGCTTGCTTACTTGCTTTGTTGCCTTGGCCGTTTCTGCCTCTGTTTTCTTACCAGTAAAAAAGGAGTAAAAATGCCTAATTTGCTACATTGTTTTCAAAATTATGTAATATACACATAGTGCCTGGCACACACAAGTGCCTGATATGTGTATGAAGCAACAAGAATAACTACAGAAATATATGCTATTCTTGGAAAGCAATCAGACCTAAACAAAATGAAAAATTCAGGGATTTGTATGTAAATATTGAATTTATGCCATAATTCTGACCAAGAATTTATGTGATAGGGGAGGGCATGGACAAATATTATTTTTGTACTAGTGAAGAATTTTGCTATTATTATACTTACTATAAAAGTTTTCTATGTGATTCAGAAGAGATTCATAGTTGCCATGATCTCTATTCTGAATTGAGGATGATGCCAGGGAAAGCAAACCATAGACTAAGACTATGAACATAAAAATGAAACTGATAGATGTGATAAATTCTGTGTCACTGGCTCTAAAGTATAAATACATCTACATTCATGATTTCACTGAGGGCAAGACAGGTCTTGAACTGGATTTGAAGAATAAATTGGCTTGCACAAGAGTAAGGGAGAAGGAGTGCCCTAAGTGTGGGGAAGGTCTGGACACCTGCACAGAAACTGATATCCATGCCTTGTTCTGCCGCAGGTAAATTGACCTAACCTCGAGTAGAGAATCTGTGTTTGGGATTCAGTATGGATAGGGAAGGTGTAATCAGAATACTGAGAACCTTGATCATCAGGCAGAAGAGATGAAGCAGACATAGACCATCACTTGAAACTTCTGGAACAGGAGAAGTGATGATACTAGTGTTTGAGGGACTTGGGGAGAAGTGATGCAGTGTCTCTGTCATAATCCAGATATGAAGATGCATGCTGAAAGTCAGCTCAGCAACCCAGGGATGCGGTGATCAGATTCCAAACACTGGAACCATTACTTCTCTTCTGCTCAAGAGACTTCCAGTGGTGTTCTCTTGTTATTCCCTTATGAATATATTGTTTAAAAGGAAAAAAATAAGGAAATTGAAATGTGAGATGGTTGGTTAATGGTTATTTACCTTTGGTTGACTGCACTTTTTTTTTAGCACTTTATTTTTCAAGTAGGCCAGGAAAAAGTATGCTTTGACAATTATGTAATTATACAGTTATAATTACTGTAATATTTCACAATTTGTTTTCTTTCTTGGTGTGCTCACTATGAATTATCATGACTGCAGACAAGCTGGAAAGGAAGTAGCATTTTTTGAGCCCCTGTGTTGTATTATGCGTGTTAGCCTCAGCATCCCATTTAGTCTCCACACATCCTTATAAAGCAGGTGATATTACTCCCATTTACTGATGTATACACTAACCTTTCTCAAAATTAGACATCTAGTGAGTGTTGGTGCAGAATGCTCTGCTTTGTAACATGATACTTCCTAAGAGAATATGGAGCTGCACAACTTTTGGCAGGAGGAATGAACCCTAAACTAAGAATGGTATTGTTCATTTTTTATGCCATAGAGATAAGGAAGTTAGTCTCCCTTGGAGGAGTCCGACTTAATTCTTACTGTGAGGTATAGTATCTGGTCATAGGGCTGTTCCTCTGCTTCCTGAGGAAGTGAAATTCTTCACTAAATTTGGTGGTGGCCTTCCATATTTAAATATAGTAATACCGTGCTTTAGTAAAAATGTTAAAAACCATGGAAAATGCAAAACATTTGATCTTAAGATTCTAATGCTCTTCATTGATGAAAAAGACTATCAAGTTTTATTTCTACTGTAATAATCATGAATTTTCCACATAACTGTAGTTTCTGAAAAAACAGGTTAGTTTACTATTAATGATAAGAAATGACTCTCCTAAAAATTACGGTGAAAAGTACAGGTTTTGTAAGCTGTAGGAAACTTCTTAGCTTCTAAAGTATAAAAAACATCTTGAAAGTTGAATTAAATTGAACCTATTATTGTTATTAAGATTTCTTTAAATGCTCTGCCTGCTATGGGTTATAATTCTTGGTTTCAAGTACTAATGGAGATGTTACTTGCATATTAAACTCAGAACTGAGAAACATGCTTGTGAATTCCTTTATAAGTGGCTCTTTTAATTGCAGTTCTTTTAAAAAGGAAGTTAACAATTAAGTATATATTAATTCTTGACAAGGACCTTATTGAACCTAAGTAAAAGGTTTCTTAAAAAGGCAGGTAGCTGTTAGCATTATGTGAGAATCTGAAACTAGGAGAGTAATTATTATATGAGTTTCTTAATCTTTTGTTTTTTTCCGAAATGGAAATGTCCCTTTTTATTATTATAAAAGCAATTCTTAAATGTTAAAAAGTATTCAAACAATACTGAATAGAATAAATTGAAAAGTGAAAGCTTCCCATAATCTTACCCTACCAAGATGACCACTGATTACAGTTTAATATATATTCTTCCAGAATTTTTTCTTTGCAATCATAAATCTATATTGCTATCTATACATCTTTTAAATAGGATTGATTTACATACTACATATACTATTCTTTAATTTGCCTTTTCTTATTGAATATTGATCTATTGATCTATTTCTTATTGAATATTTATCTACTTCCTGCTTCATTAATTACAGATTTACCTCTTAGGTCATTGATTTGTTTTGCTGTTTTAACAGCAGTGTGAAGAAATACCTGTTTTGTATGTTTTTGCACACTTCTTTATTTCTTTAGGCTAAGTTCATACTAATAGAATTGTTAATGGAAAGGTAACTCCTCCTCTAAAAGGTTTCACCAATTTATTCTCTCATCAGTATTGTATGAGAAAGCTTTTTGACTTACTGTTATACAGTACTGTGAATAATCAATTTTTGCTAATCACAAGAGAAAAAAGAAATGTGTTTCTCTGATTATTAGTGAGGTTGAAAAAATGTCACGTTGCGAGCCTTTATATTTCTCTTAGGAACAGCTTATGACATTTGCCACATTTTTCCTAAGGTACTTACTTTTCATATTGATTTAAGGAACTTTTAATATATTCTTGAAGTATGTTGTAAATATGGTTGTGCCTTGGTATCTGTGGTGGACTGGTTCCAGGACTCCTGTGGATACCAAAATCCGTGGATGCTCAAGTCCCTTATGTAAATCGGCCTGCTACAGTGGGCCCTTGGTATCTGGGAATTCTGCATCCGCGGATACAGAGGGCCGACTATATTTACATACTTTTTTCTTATACTTTTATTGTGATATTTGCTGCAAAAAAAAATACTTTAAAACTTGACATATGCACATATGTCATTCTTTTTGCTTATGGTTTCTGGCTTTTGTTTCCATGCTAAGAATAAAAATCACAACTAATTTTGTTGGGTACCTAAGCACTTCGTGTGCACATTCTCACTGAATCCTCACAGCAACTCTATGAATAGGATACTGTTAATCTTCCTTTTATAGATGATGGGTAAGTAACTTGAGTAAGTAACTTATTCAAGATTATAGAGTTTTAAACGATAGCGCCACAATTCAAATACAGGCAGTCAGATACCTCCCTAACCCCAAGATTAATGAAACAAACAAACAACAAAACTTCCTTTGTTGTTTCTACTTCTGATTTTATGTATACATTTTTAAATATAATAATTGCTATGGAATTAATCTTTTTTAATACTGTGAGCTAAGAATCTGCTTAATTTCATTTTCATCTTATACTAAATTTATACATACACGTGTTTGTAGACTCTCTTTTTTATTGTAATAATCATATTATTTCTTTGCTAGTATTATACTGTTTAAATTACTCTCATTTTAGAGTAATTTTCATATGTAAGGGAAAGTCTCCATTATCATTTTTCTCTCTAAAACTCCTCTTGACTATTCTTATATACTTTTCTTCCAGAATCAGTATGTTAAATTCAGCTTGCAAATTCTCCCTTTACAATAGTTTGTAAATGTAATAATTCTAATTGAACAATTAACATCTTTACAATATTGATCATTCTATTCAGGAAAATAGTATATCTTTTACTTAACATTTTTAGTAAAGTTGTATGATTCTCTTCATTTAAGTTTTGGACATTTTATTTTAAGTATATTCCTGGGTTAGATCTTGATTGTGCTGGTTCTTGTTCAAATTTATAACTGTTGCCATTTTGACAGTGGGTGTATGTTACTTATCCTTAATGTTCACTAATTTGATTTCCATCTTGTGATTATTATAGTAGTTGATGTCCTTTTTTTGTATACTGTGTCAGAGAATGAGGAATGGTTTCAGTATCGTGATGGCCAAAGACTCTACTTAATGAGCTACTAGCATCTGAAAATCTAGTTTTCCTGTAGATTGTATGATTTATTCATGTGCTCATAGTTATTGGTTGATTTGGATTCTGCATAGCCATTGAAAATTATATTTGAAACCACAGTGGTCTTTAGGAACCAAAATTCTTCAAAATCCAACTGAAAGTCACATAGAACCATTAAAATAGTCAGAATTTCACATTTAAATTGTCAGCACAAGTAGTCCTACGTGAACAGGTTTGAGTTTTTTTTCTCCAAGTTATGGATGCTTTTGCCATATATGTAGGTTATAGGAAGAATTCAGGATTCCCTTGAGATTGAGGACCACAGTAACATCACACACACATCACACCTAGAAACTCTTTGCTATTCTTTCCATTGCTGCTGTGTCTCAGAAAACCAAGAGAAAGGAGGCCTTAGTTTACATTTTCTTCACAAAGCATTACCAAAGGCTGTAGAATTAGAAGTGAATGGAGAGTGTCTTAGAAATTGAATTTCAAAAAGAAATATGAGGCTGGAAAGTAATTATAGTAGTGAAAGAAGGCCAGAGGGAGCCAGAAAGAGGAGAAAGGATAATGAAGAAGAAATGAAAAGGAGAAAAAGATGAAGGACATTGAATGCCCCCCCTTACACCAACCCCCCACAGAATGCTTGAGAGGAAGTTGGAGGGTATGGGGGATAGAAGAGGAAGAGAGGGGCATGACAGCAGGAAAAAACTGCAGCAAAGATGATGAAAATTTAGTAAAACTTACTGACCCTTGCAGATATAGTTGGCTTAAAAAAAAAACAACTGAAAAACAAAAACCCCACCAACCCTTTCCTTTAAACTGCTCTGTATCTAAAGAGAAGTTGTTGATTTCTCTTTAGCAAGCTATTTTAGTATTGTATTTTGAAGATTTCTTCATGGAACATTAGGATATTTTACTACCTGACTGAAAGTGAATAAACAGAACTGGAGGATTTCTGCTTTGCACATTTCTGAAGCTTTATTATATCCTTATATAGGTAAAGAGAGAAGTTATACACAGAGTATGCCAAAATGACCACATGCTTCACACTTGCACTACCTCTTTTTATGAAGCTAAATTTGGACTTTTCAAAACCTCCTGCGTAAAAATACATCCCAAAAGACTTCTGCTTATTGCACATTTTGTTCCTGTCCTGTATGAGTTAGATCTTCATTTACAATTCTTTGTGGAATGCTTTTCCTTTTGTCATAAATACAAAAGGAAGATATTGACATATAATCCTTTACTATGTTTTATGCAGTAGCATCATAATTCTGAAATTTTGAGAATATATATACATTTTCTTCAAGTGTAGAGAAAAATCTTACAAGAATGTTTAATTATGTATTCATGCATATACATGGACTTTTAAATATAATTGAATGAATAAAAATGAAGTTGCCACAAATTAGTTTATGCAGGCATTCTCCACTTAAAATAACAAATACTTTACAAGGAAAAACATTTCCTGACAGATATTTTTATTATATGATTTGTATTTTCCTGTTAGATTTCATCATAAAATTATAGACTTTTTTTTAATTGAAGTATCACTGACTTACAATGTTGTGTTAGTTTCAGGTATACAGTACAGTGATTCAGTTATACATATATATGTATAACTGAATATATATATGTATAATGTGTGATTTTTCTACAGTGAACAAATGGATGAAAATGACCTTCAAATTATTGAATCTTTAGTGTGCTAGATGATTGGTTTCCAATTTAGGGTTTATTTAAATAGAATGCTATTAATAGGAATTTAAAAAGTATATCAGATTGATGGCAAGAGTCTAAAATTTATTAGATAGAAAATGTTGGATGGGTTTGGAAGTAAGAAATATGTTAAGAGTAGCTACAACTTAATTGGTAGTAATAGCAGTGCCAGAATAGTGGATAATAGGGAAGAATGGCATCTGTTTATTTATTTATTTATTCAATAAACAACAATTTATGGAGCACCTACTACTGGCCAGGCACTTGCTGGGTTATGTAGGGCTATAACAACAAACCAGACATATAATGCTTGTCTTTCTAGAATTTATAGATTATTACCAAAGATAACACATAATTAATTATAATTTGGGGGTTGAGTGTTCCCAATAAAATCACTCACTGTCCCTGCCTGATTTCTGAATGAAGTGAGAAATGAAAGAAGAGAGTATGGAGGATGAGAAACAAAAATATCATCTTTAAACTGCTAAAGCTGGTGTTTGCGTGTGCAGCTTGTATCAAGGAGCAAGTGGGCTTTCTAATACTATGAGAGATTTACTCATAGTGTTCCTGGAGGGGTGGGCACCTGTAGGCCCCTCTACAGAGAGAAGCCCCTGGCCCCTGTGAGGCATACAGCACTGAGAAGCAAAGCATATGTTCCCTGTAGGTAAAATGGCTCCCAGGAAGAAAAAGGAAAGAGAGTCTGTGTTGCCCCTTTAATAAAATTCACCAGGTCAGTCTTTCCTCCTTCTATGGGGAAAGAGTCAGAGTGTCACACTGGTAGTGCTCCTTCCATATGAGAGAAACTTCAGGAGTAGAGAAGAAGCATTTCGCCCACTCCCTGCAATGATAGAACAGTAATAATGTTTGGTAAGTTAGGGGTTGATGAGAAAGGAAATATGGACTGCTGTGGGAACCTAAGCTAGTCTAGGACTTCAGTGCAAGTGAGATTTAAGCAGAAGGAGAAGGGGGTTGTATTGGGGAAAGATTTTTTTGGACAAGGTGAGAGACATCTGGATACATCTATGGAATTCAGAGCAATTCAGCTTGGCTGGTCACAGCCTAGACTATGGGACAAGAAGTGGAGAGTGATGCAGCAGGTGTGTAACCTGTGCCCAAATCTCAAAGTTCATTGTGAGCCAAATGCAGGTGGATGAAGGGCAACTGTAAACATTTGGAGAGTTTCAAATAGAGCAATGACATAATCAGATTTGTGTTTGAGGGAAGTTCATTCTGGCTATAGCTTGGAGGGAAGTAAAGGTGGAAAGAGGGAGGCCTGTTAGTGATATGCAAGGAAAGGAGGTTTGTAGCAGGAGATGTGTAGAAGATTAGGATAATTTTGTACATTTTGCCTTTGAAGGGCCAGGCATTCAAGTAGAGAGAGAAGGTTAGTGGAGCGCATACATAATAAATCTGTTATGAATGCTTTATATTCAAAATATCGATCAGTGAATTTATGTTAAGCTAGGGCAGCCGTGAATTTAATTAGACTTCTCACCTTCTGATAGAAACTTTCTAATACTTTGGAATATTTTCTTTGGTTTTCTTTAGAATCCAATTATTTGAATAAAGTTTCTTAAGACAGTTTTTGAAAGAATATACACAATTTCACTGTTTACTACAGGGTGCTGTTGACGTCTTGTAAGTGTTCTGGTTTATGGGAGAACAAAGGAAAGTTTAAGTTTTTGAGAAGGCACATTTCTATTGAAACTGAACGTGCTAAAAGTGCATAATCATGCCCGAAATGTGTTGTCCAGCCAGTTTTTCTTAGACGCTACAAAAATACAACTATTTAAAGGCTGCACTATTTCAAAAGATGAAAATTTATTATCTGCATTCTTCCTAGGTGCAGATAAAGAGCCCGGGACTGTATCTGATAAAACTTCCAAATTTATATGAGAAAGTCCTTTGCAAAGATAATTTTATGCTACCTAGCCAAAGGTCCCTCAGCATCAGCTAAGAATGCAGCCTGCTGCCTGCTGTCATTTTTCCTCTATGAGAATATTATCATATTATTATTTTTACAGCTTTTGTGTCATGTTATAATAGCTTCCAAAGAATTTTTTCCTAGTAGTTTGAGAACTGTGCGCTCTTGATTTGGGACAGTGTGACCTGTTAGTGGTTACCAGATGAATTGTATGCTTTGAAGTGACTTTTTCTAAGCCATTGTGCTAATACATTTTAAAATTTACCTTACCTTGTGTTATAATAATTATATTTAAGTCTCATGGCAGTCTTCTTTAGTCTATATGTGATGAAAAGATTTATTTGCATGCCTATTCAGATTAAATCAAAATAAATTTTGCTGGACATGGCATCATGTGAATTGAATTTCTTTAACTTGCAGTTCCTAAACACTGCTTTATCTGGTGGAAATGTTAACGTTTGATGGCAGTAGAATTACGAGCATCTTTAAACCCACCTTTAGTTACATGAACTTTCGTAGAATAAAGGTGGTTGCTGAATGCTCCAAGAATTTACCCTTCCTGTTCTATTTTTGTTATTTTTATTGTTTCCAATTGTTTTTTATAAAGAAAAATTATATTTATAAATTTCATTGTTATTTATAGATCACTTCATCATTAAATAAAGCAGATGAGCTTACTAAAAATGATGCTTGAAATAATTTTTGTTATCAGTACGTACTCCTTTGATTAAAAAGCATTTTATCACACCACATCCCCTAAAACACAGTTTCACCTATACAGCCATCCTGTGGTTCTCTGTCACTGTTATAAAGGAAACCTGTGATATTAGAGAGAAATATTTCTAGAGAAGAACAGGCAAATTATATTTCCTTCCCTCCAGGGAGGTTGTCTTGAAAGCTCAAGCCGACTGTGGGGTGGGACCAAGAAGTGAGAAGTTCAAGAGAGGAGCTGCAGTCTAATGACTTTTTCTTTCCCTGCACGCCTTTTTCTCCTTTTACCCTTTCCCTCTCTTTGGTTCTAGGATCAACATGAAAATGCATGCCCTCCTGCTCTTGTCTTTATGCTTTCAGTAGGAGAAAGGCTAGAATTAACACTATGACTTCGAGCTCAGGAAGAGTTTAGTCAGAGAAAATTTAGCTGAACATGAAAATGTTTGCAAACTAAAACTAAACTAGTCCTGTTATCTTCATGAGTCCATGAGGTAGTAAAATGGAACTACCATTAGCCTACAGCATACACCTGTGTGAGCCTGTCATTTTGAAAGGGACTCCGTGGGGAGGTCAAAAGTCAGTATGACTCATGCAGAGGAGGACGCAGGTTTTGTAGATTGTGGCTCTTACATAGTTTTGGGGCTCTCTTTAAGAAAAAAATACAAATAAAAAATTAGTGAAAAAGTCTTGGAAGGTGCCTGTGCAAGTAAAGGGCCCTGAACTTAACCATCATTAATTCACAGTAAATCTACCTCTAACCTCATACATATTAAGTTCTATTCTGAATTGGTAATAAAACTTCACTTATTAAGTTAAATTCTGAACTGATAATAAAGCTAAATATTTTAAAATAAATTTTAATGTCACATTCTTAGGAAAACCTTCCCTTATTCCTTCCTTTGTAATTCCACTATGTCACGTATACACTGTGTAGTAACTGTACACTTGTTTGTCTATGTTGCCCGCGAGATTCTAAGCTACAGGCAGGCTGAGATGTCTTGCCCAGTGATATATCTCTCGTGCCTAGCACTGTGTTTGGAAAACTGTAGTTGTTTAAACTAGAATGGAGTGTTGCTGGGATCATGGTACCTTCAAGCAAGTTCCAACAGCAGCTCTGGTGGTGTACTTGATGTGCTAACAGAGGCCTCTAGTGCTACTACATGCAGAAACGGTTCTCATCAAGCATATGGAGAGCAGCTGATGAGTTCTGTTTTACTTGATGTGTTATATATGGGAAAGATGTCGTTCAACTATGCCCAAAAATTTATAAAGAACAGGCTAGGAGTTCATCCCTCTGGTATGAAGGAGTAACTATAACACATCTGAAGGTGGAGTAAGGTACAAAATGGCCATATTTTACTTCTCTTTGAAAACATTTAAAAATTTATTGCTTAAGACAATCAGTTCAAGGGAAAAAACATGGAAGGCATAATTCAGAGATCAAATTCTTCCATTTGATGAAGTTGTACTTCATCTAACTGGGTAACTGATTTTAAACCAGAAGCCTATTTACAGATTTTATAGCTAAGACATCTAACTATATCTAAAACATCATAATAAATATGTTATTTCTGATGAAAGGTGTCTTGAGCTTACATACATGAAAGGAGAAAAAACAATGGCTTTTCTTCTTTTCCTAAAATAAAAGAATGCTATTGCTTGTGTTTAGCATTTACAGGATTTAAGATTGGCAGGTTTGGTAGGGGGATGTTATATATCCGTGGTGAATTATTTTTTATATTCAGAAAAATGTAAGATAAATTCTGCAAATACTGTAATTTATATTGCCAAAGGAGAAACATCCTAAAACAACAAATTTAAGGGCTGATATAACACCTAGTTGTACGAAAGGTGACAGGACTGGCCATATAGTTTGCCATGCCCAGTGCAAAATGAAGATGTGGGAACCCTTACTAAAAAATAATTAAGAATTTCAAGACGACAACAGCAGAATGTTAAACCAAGTGTGGGGCTCTTTTAAGCTTGAGGTGCTGTGCTGTGCAGCTGCATGGATCACACACCCATGAAGCTGACCCTGCAAGATGCCTTTGCGTGGTTTGTGAAAGCTGCTGTTAAAGACCTTACTCACTATGTTGCCTGGTCAATTATACAGAAAGGTTCATGTGATAAGCTCCTCTTTGATCACAGTACCAGAATAACGTTTGTCACCCTAAATGACCTGTAAGCTTCCTCTGAATGAAAGAGTTCAGTGTTGTGCTCAAATGGGGCTCCTCAGTTTCGATTTTCTGATGTCATTTCTTCTTTATTATTTGACTTTGGTTTTGTATGCAGTGTTAATAGGTTTTGGTCTTTTGTGTTGGAAGCCACCTCAAATCCTCTCTTGGAAGTAGGTAAAAAGCATAAATGAGCAACACTCTTAAAAGTGGTTTCAAAAGTTGATTTAAAAAGCCTGTCATCATCAACATTATCTACTGGGTGCAGTAATAGCTCTATTAATGAAATTAATGTTTTCCAACAACATAATTATTTGTTAGAGACGTCACAATCTCAGGCAGAAATAATCTGGGAAGCAGAGGATGCATTTCAGATAAGTAAGAGTACACATCAGCAATTTTAAATAGCAATAAAAATTTCTTAGTCTTAAGCAAAAGCTTAAGCAGTTAAGGTTAAAGGAAGTGAAGGCTGGGGCTTGGTTTATTCTTGGGCAAGACAAATCCATTGGGGACAAGCTTAGAGGGAAGGGATCTGCTGGCAGACAGCCCTTTGCTGGGGTGATACAGGTTCCCTTCAGACGTAACATATGCTCTTCTATTCCCTAAAGTTTCCTGCAGCCTCAGCCAGGATCCCAGAAGAGCAAGGAACCAGTTATGGAGACTGTGCTTTGGACCTCCCTCCCTAAGTCATCCCACAAGAATTAAACTGGATTGTCCTTCAAGCAGGGTTGCTATGTTCAATTGTGCAAGGTTTTTCACTGCACAGATCCACTGGGTGTTAGGCAAGTGGCATCTGAATTCCTCCCCACTTTATGATGACCAAGCTGTATCCCCTCACATGGGGCTGTGCCCCCTGCAAGAAGGGGCACCTTACGAGCTGGTGTTTAGGACAACCTAAGAACCAGCTAAGTAGACATAGTAGAGAATCTAAGTCCTTTAAAGTGAGAAAATGCCGTTTCTTATTGGAAAAAAAATTATTTCCAATTAGCTCTAAAAATAAAAACATTTTGAGTTAATTTCAGCGTGAATGAGTACTGGTTAAAGTAGAATGGTAAGAGTAGTGATTCTTCACTTTTTGATAAGATTGTGGTGTGTGAAGAGCCAGAACCTTTATATGAGTTGGAGACCAGGGAATGGGAGAAGTGGATGCAGAGTGAAATAGATACAGTGTTTTTCACCACTTTGGCTTAGATTTAGGTACCATCTTCTAAAGGTATTTGTTAATCGAAATATTACTTGTATGGAATTTCCTGAAGGTCCAGTGGTTAGGACTCCACTGCTGAGGGCCTGGGTTCAGTCCCTGGTAGGGGAACTAGGATCCTACTAGCCATGTGGTACAGCCAAAAAAAGTAAAATAAAATAAAAAAGAAATATTACTTGTATATGTTAATTGAAGTACTATTTGATTTGAGAGTAATATTCTCGGAGTTTTTCTTATCCTTTAGGTATCAAAGAAAGTATATTTGTATTTCCTTGTTAACACTGATAAAAACATGTAAAATCATATATGAACACATGGAAAAATACACACTGATAAATTAGATAACATTTTTGTTATAGCAAAATGAGAACAAGTTAATTTCCATTGAAGATAAAATACTGAGCACATTTGTGATTTGTGCTGCTTGCTCATCATAATTATGAGACATGACATTTAAGCACATATAAAATGAGACTTAGCCTGCACTTTCACATTTAAAACACTAGTTATTGTCTAGGTAGAATCTTACGCTTGCATGGCTGTACTAGCTGGAGTATTCTTCCTCCTTGACACTATTGGGCTTGACTGCCTCTCCACAAAATATGTGAAGTGTTTGCTGTGTGCCCAGCATGGTGCTAGAGGATATGCAACCAGAAAGCCCCAGGGTTGCAGTATGATTAGTACATGGTATGATTAAAGCCTGTCCTCAATTTTTCTCCCTTTGTTACTGCAGTCCTCAATACTTTCCGAGATGCACCTTTCAACCACTGTTGCAAGGCTCCATATCTTGGGAAAATCATGGGCTTCTCTCTTTTGCTATCTTTTCTTTAAAATCTTTGCCCATTCCCCTATTTGGGGCTAATTACTTCATCCCAAGTGTTTTCCAGGGCACTTCATATTTTACTTTTCTATCACAATTATTTCTATTCATGTGTTTATTCCCCACTAGATTTCAAGTTCCCTGATGTCATGGATTCATATGAATCCTCAGCTCTCTATTCCTCATGATGTTAGCAAAATGCCTTTTTCATAGTTGGTGCTCAAAAAAAGTTTATAACATGAAATCAGATTGGATTAAAATAATGTTTTATCTGAACTGTTCAGGGACACAGATATATGCTGTAGAGCCAAGTTGAATTCTTGTCAGCATTCTTAATTTGTTTTCATTGTGCAGTGGAAAATTTAATGCCCAATCTCCTATTCCTGAACAAATAAACTATTATCATCATTTTCTGTTGCCTTTTCCAGTCTTGTATGTTTATAAACATAATTTCTATGAATCTATGAGCATAGGCTCATAATATATATTCAGTTTTGAGTTCTGTATTCTTTCAGATATGTAGGAGACTTAATTAAACTAAAGAAACAAGGACTTTTGGTCAATAAGTATAAAAGTTTTGCGATTGTTGCCCCAAATCAGCCTTTTAATTCTAGTAGAAGCATTTATAGAGGCTTATCAAGCTTCAGAAAGTACATCCTTTCAAACCTTTCTAATGGCAGTATCATAAATTACGGCCACATATATCAGGGGATCACCCCAGACTGGGATTTTTCTCCAATGAAACAGCAGTGCCTAATAATTCGAGATGAAATTCTAATTATTTTAATGGGATTATCTTGCTTCTTGGCATATCAAGCAATTTGTTTTACACCTTAACTCATTATTTTTCATCTTTAAAGACTTAAATAGAGGAGTCATGACAGGAGTCCTGTTTCATCTCTTGTACCATTAATTATGTGATGGTAGTTTCACTGCTGATGAGACACTGAGACAAATGAATCTTGTTGGGTCTTACTCTGGTAGCAGATTTCATTCTTTATACTTCAAACAAGTTTTCTTAGAAAATCATTAATCACTAAACTGTGGATTAAATAGTGACAATAATGGAAGTATAACCAACAACCAATTGTTCATGGTTGGCTTCTCCAAGGATTTGACAGCTAATTTATAAAACAAGTTATTTTTATATAGTAAGACTTCTGTGACTAAAGTAAAATTGCTTTGACAAAAATGCTCAGCATTATTCTGTAGTCTGTGGGGGAGTGCATACACAGACCTTCATCTTTCTCTCTTGATCCCCTTTTCTTGCCATTTTTTTACAAGATTTCAGTTGGTCCTGATTCATTGCCAGCATGTGCCCTTGAAACAGTTACGAACTTTGCTAATATAAAAGACTATGAAATCTATTTTATCTTCTCAACCCAGGGTCCACAGTGGTGAGCTCTCAAGCCATATTGTGGGAAACTTGGCAAATAGGTCCAACAAAATTGCAAGGATTCTGTTGCAGGAGAGTGATGGTATCTTCTCAATTCAGGACAGGTATACATTGGGGAGCAGTTGGAGATGGGGAGAAGGGATTTTGTGACCAGGTGGTAGAGGATTTAAAAGCCAGAATATGGGGTTTATGTTTCATCAACAGCTCCACATGTCATCTTAAGACCACCTGTTTGGGATGCCCCTAGAGCTTGGAAAAAAAATACCCCTTCAGGATCCTTCCTCAGACTCTTGTTCAGATTCTTAGGGGTAGGGCCCTGAAATCTGCATTTTAAACAAGTGCCCCAGATGATTCTTATCCCACTTTAGGTTGAAAATTTCAGGTAAAGGAGAGACTTTGGTAACACACCATATTTGTATATATTTTAATATGTTTTGTTTAGATTATAAAATTTTTGTGTGGTATAAAGGAGAAAAAAGTATATTTTTATCACTTTATCAAAAACTAACACTGGAAAGATACCTATCAAAGGCCCAGTATGTTCTATAAACAGTGATATGCAGGTAAATGTTTAAGAACTAGCTCTCTGAAAGTAAACAACCCAACCACATGCAAGTCCAAACTTGGAGTTGGAAACAAGAATGTCTATCCATGGTTGGTTGAATGCACAGATGCGGAGCCCATGGACACAGAGGGTGAACTAAAATATTTTATATAAGGGACTTGAGCATCTGCAGATTTTTGTATGGGGAAGAGGGTCCTGGTACCAATCCTATACGGATACCGAGGGATGATTATTCAGTGTTTTTAAAGGTAACTGTATAGGCTGATGGGAAGTTATGTACACGATAACAGATATCTTACCTTAAATATAACCATTAATTATTTTCAAAGCATGTTCTCAAACATTACCTTTGAGTCCTGCAAATACTCTGTGAGATTGCCATGGAAGGGAAGATAATATCAGCTTTATTCTATAGTTGAGAAAACTGAGAGCTGGTAAATGTAAAGACTTTTCCAAGGTTACATGGCTATTAAAATGCAAAGCCTGATTTAGAAGTTTTAGACTACTGCTCAAATCATTTTCCTATACTCTACGCTTCTACTACTTAAGCTACAGGATGCATCCAAGGGCGGCTACGTGTAAATGCTGACAGAATGATACTATGGATGTAACAAAAGGATAATTCTGAGATCTTTGTTGAAGTACTTCTACAACCCAAAGTGTCCCAAGAATAGACAGGTAAAGCATTCATTCCACCCTCACTAACAGTTGTTTTTCTAGCCACAAGGAAAGACCAAAAGGTCAAGGAAAACAATTCAGAGAGTGGAAGAAAACTAATGAGGCACTAAAGTCACCTAGAAGAACTCTAAACATATGCCAGTAGCTCTCAAAGTGTGGTGCCTGAGACCAGCAGCATCAGCATCACCAGGAAACTTGTAGGCCATGCAAATTCTTGGGCCTCCCACCACAGAACTACTGAATCTGAAACTGGGGCTGATGTCAGTGATCTGTAATCAACAAGCCCTCCTGGTGATTCTCATGCCTGCTGAAATTTGACAGGAGCCCTAGGTCTTCCCCTTCCCCAGACCCAGGAACCCTAGAGAGGTTGGAGGATCTTAAAGAAGAGAAGACCTGGGTGTCTCATTCCAAGCTGACAGAGTTTAAATCAGAAATAACTGTAATATGATTTCATTTACTTGAAGTTACTCAATTAAGTTGTCTACTCTTAGCTGGAATTGGGGATTTAAGATAGAAATTAAGTTTCATTTAAGGGAAATTAAATTAAACTGCATACACATCTGGGTTTGTGGCTTATAAAATCGAGTTTTCTACCTACACTTTGGATGCGCTTGGAATTTTGTGCTGGAGTGAACCAAACAGTTGAAGTGAACACACAGACCTTCATACATCATATAGTGTCAGATTGCAGTTCATACGGAATTAAGACTCATTATGTACAGCTGTGGGGTGGGGGTAAAGCATATGAAATAGTAAGCCATGGCAAAATATGATCCATGTCACTTTTCCTTGGCCTTTGCACTGTGACTCTGCCCCCAGCCCCCGGCTTTGACTTCCCTGACCTGATTGTGCTTTGTGCTTCTCCTTCAGCATGGCATCTCACCACGGTCTTAACTAGAGTGACCAACTCATCCCAGAGTGCGTGAAATTTTCTCAGTTTTGAAATGGAAAGTCCCATGTCCCTGGAACCTCCTAGTCCTGGCCAAACTGGGACAGTTGGTCCCCCTAATCTTAACCCTCTTAATTTGAGACCATGACTGGGCATTTCCTTTGCTTTTTTCACTGGTGCAGGTTGATCCCACGTCTCTGACAGGCTGGTGATCCCAGGTTTTGCTACTCTTGGGGAACTACAGGGCAACTGGCTATTGGGAATCCCTGTGAAACAGTCACTTACTTCTTGAACTCGTAACTAGTATTTGTAGAGGGCGTGAGTAGTAGTTACTTTTAGCGCCACGTGAAATATCTCTTACTGTTTTGAAGATATCTAGTCATATATTACTGACACAGCCAGGTTACTAACTGCAATGTACTAAAACTTGGAAACATCTTCTTGCTGTTGAGTGACTTCAATTAAGGAAAATCACTAAGACTAGAATTTAAAACCTTGGCCTGGCACTGGGGTATTGATTGTTTGGTGATACCTGAAAGTGGGATTTTAAGAAAATTAATCCTGCCATTTGTGGAGTAGAATACAGGGGTTCTGAGGTGAAGAGGCATATAAGGAAACAGATCTATTATGTCAGGACCGAGACGATAAAGGCACAATAGGGAGTTAATGGTCAGAATAAAAGAAAATAATTATTGAAATATATTTCGAATAAAGAATGCATGAAGTACTAACCTGGGTGATTGAGACATTGATGATGCCATTGATTAAAAAAAATAGGCAAGTCTAAATTTAGACAATTGAATTGAACTCTGTTTTTGTATTGGTAACTGTCAGGAACTCAGATTATTCCAAGCAGTTCGAGGTTTGGGGTTAAGGCCTCAGGGAAGAGTGGGCTGCATATGCCCCTTTGTGTTCATTAATCAAAGGTAATGCTTGAAGCCTTGGAGGTATCATAGTATCAAGAGCAGGCAGCTGAGATGAATCATGTCAATGGCCATAAATCTTTTTGTTATTCCTCAATATATTTTGATGCTATGTAATTAACATCTATTCAGGATTTTATTGTTGTTCCTTCCACATTATTTTTTTTTATTTTCTGGCCGCACCGTATTGCATTCGGGACATTATTTCCCCGACCAGTGATCGAACCCGTGCCCCCCTGCAGTGGAAGCTTGGATTCTTAACCACTGGACCACCAGGAAAGTCCCCCATCCATGTTATTTTAGGAGCAGAAATTTTTTTTTCCTTTTAACATCTTTGCTGGAGTATAATTTCTTTAAAATGGTGTCTTAGTTTCTGCTTTATAACAAAGTGAATCAGTTATACATATACATATATCCCCATATCTCCTCCCTCTTGTGTCTCCCTCCCACCCTCCCCATCCCACCCCTCTAGGTGGTCACAAAGCATTGAGCTGATCTCCCTGTGCTATGCGGCTGCTTCCAACTAGCTATCTATTTTACATTTGGTAGTGTATATAAGTCCATGCCACTCTCTCGCTTCGTCCCAGCTTACCCTTTCCCCTCCCCGTGTCCTCAAGTCCATTCTCTATATCTGCATCTTTATTCCTGTCTTGCCCCTAGGTTCTTCATAACCTTTTTTTTTTTTGATTCCGTATGTATGTGTTAGCATATGGTATTTGTTTTTCTCTTTCTGACTTACTTCACTCTGTATGACAGACTCTAGGTCCATCCACCTCATTACAAATAACTCAATTTCATTTCTTTTTATGGTTTAGTAATATTCCATTGTATATATGTGCCACATCTTCTTTATCCATTCATCTATCGGTGGACACTTAGGTTGCTTCCATGTCCTGCTATTGTAAACAGAGCTGCAATGAACATTGTGGTATGTGACTCTTTTTGAATTATGGTTTTCTCAGGGTGTATGCCCAGTACTGGGATTGCTGGGTCATATGGTAGTTCTATTTTTAGTTTTTTAAGGAACCTCCATACTGTTCTCCATAGTGGCTGTATCAATTTACATTCCCACCAACAGTGCAAGAGGGTTCCCTTTTCTCCACCACCCTCTCCAGCATTTATGTTTGTAGATTTTTTGATGATGGCTATTCTGAATGATGTGATATGAAAACTCATTGTAGTTTTGATCTGCATTTCTCTAATGATTAGTGTTGTTGAGCTTCCTTTCATGTGTTTGTTGGCAATCTGTATATATTCTTTGGAGAAATGTCTATTTAGGTCTTCTGCCTATTTTTGGATTGGGTTGTTTATTTTTTTGATATTGAGCTGCATAAGCTGCTTGCAAATTTGGAGACTAATCCTTTGTCAGTTGCTTCATTTGCAAATATTTTCTCCAATTCTGAGGGTTGTCTTTTCGTCTTATTTCTAGTTTCCTTTGCTGTGCAAAAGCTTCTAAGTTTCATTAGGTCCCATTTGTTTATTTTTGTATTTATTTCCATTTCTCTAGGAGGTGGGTCAAAAAGGATCCTGCTGTGATTTATGTCATAGAGTGTTATGCCTATGTTTTCCTTTAAGAGTTTTATAGTGTCCGGTCTTAAATTTAGTTCTTTAATTCATTTTGAGTTTATTTTTGTGTATGGTGTTTAGGAGTGTTCTAATTTCATTCTTTTACATGTATCTGTCCAGTTTTCCCAGCACCACTTATTGAAGAGGCTGTCTTTTCTCCATTGTATATTCTTGCCTCCTTTATCAAAGATAAGGTGACCATATGTGTGTGGGTTTATCTCTGGGCTTTTGATCCTGTTCCATTGATCTATATTTCTGTTATTGTGCCAGTACCATACTGTCTGGATTACTTTAGCTTTGTGGTATAGTCTGAAGTCTGGGAGCCTGATTCCTTCAGCTCCGTTTTTCTTTCTCCAGATTGCTTTGGCTACTCAGGGTCTTTTGTGTTTCCAAACAAATTGTGAAGTTTTTTGTTCTAGTTCTGTGAAAAATGCCATTGGTAGTTTGATAGAGATTGCATTGAATCTGTAGATTGCTTTGGGTAGTATAGTCATTTTCACAATGTTGATTCTTCCAATCCAAGAACATGGTATGTCTCTCCATCTGTTTGTATCATCTTTAATTACTTTCATCAGCGTCTTATAGTTTTCTGCATACAGGTCTTTGTCTCCTTAGGTAGGTTGATTCCTAGGTATTGTATTCCTTTTGTCGCAGTGGTAAATGGGAGTGTTTCCTGAATTTCTCTTTCAGATTTTTCATCATTAGTGTATAGGAATGCAAGAGATTTCTGTGCATTAATTTTGTATCCTGCTACTTTACCAAATTCATTGATTAGCTCTAGTAGTTTTCTGCTAGCATCTTTAGGATTCTCTGTGTATAGTATGTCATCTGCAAACAGTGACAGCTTTACTTCTCCTTTTCTGATTTGCGTTCCTTTAATTTCTTTTTCTACTCTGCTTGCTATGGATAAAACTTCTAAAACTATGCTGAATAATAGCGGTGAGAGTGTACAACCTTGTCTTGTTCCTCATCTTAGGGGAAATGGTTTCAGTTTTTCACCATAGAAAATGATGTTGGCTGTGGGTTTGTCATATATGTCCTTTATTATGGTGAGGTAAGTTCCCTCTATGCCTACTTCCTGCAGGGTTTTTATCAGATATGGGTGTTGAATATTGTCGAAAGCTTTTTCTGCATCTGTTGAGACGATCATATGGTTTTTCTCCTTCAATTTGTTAATATGGTGTATCACGTTGACTGATTTGCGTATATTGAAGAATCCTTGCATTCCTGGGATAAACCCCACTTGATCATGGTGTATGATCCTTTTAATGTGCTGTTGGATTCCGTTAGCTAGTATTTTGTTGAGGATTTTTGCATCTATGTTCATCAGTGATATTGGCTTGTAGTTTTCTTTCTTTGTGACACCTTTGGCTTTGGTATCAGGGTGATGGTGGCCTCTTAGAATGAGTTTGGGAGTGTTCCTCCCTCTGCTATATTTTGGAAGAGTTTGAGAAGTATAGGTGTTTGCTCTTCCCTAAATGTTTGATAGAATTTGCCTGTGAAGCCATCTAGTCCTGGACTTTTGTTTGTTGGAAGATTTTTAATCACAGTTTCAATTTCAGTGCTGGTGATTGGTCTGTTTATATTTTCTGTTTCTTTCTGGTTGAGTCTTGGAAGGTTGTGCTTTTCTAAGAATTTGTCCATTTCTTCCAGGTTGTCCATTTTATTGGCATAGAGTTGCTTGTAGTAATCTCTCATGATCCTTTGTATTTCTGCAGTGTCAATTGTTACTTCTCCTTTTTCATTACTAATTCTATATTGATTTGAGTCTTCTTCCTTTTTTTCTTGATGAGTCGGGCTAATGGTTTATCAATTTTGTTTATTTTCTCAAAGAACCAGCTTTAGTTTTATTGATATTTGTTCTTGTTTCCTTCATTTATTTTTCATTTATTTCTGATCTGATCTTTATGATTTCTTTCCTTCTGCTAATTTTGGCGTTTTTTAATTTCTTTCTCTAATTGCTTTAAGTGTAAGGTTAGGTTGTTTATTTGAGATGTTTCTTGTCTCTTAAGGTAAGATTGTATTGCTATAAAATTCCTTCTTAGAACTGCTTTTGCTGCATCCCATAGGTTTTGGGTCGTCGTGTTTTTATTGTCATTTGTTTCTAGGAATTTTATGATTTCCTCTTTTTATTTCTACAGTGATCTCTTGATTATTTAGTAGTGTATTGTTTAGCTTCCGTCTCTTTCTGTTTTTTACAGATTTTTTCCTGTAATTTCTATCTAGTCTCATAGCGTTGCGGTTGGAAAAGATACTTGATATGACTTCAATTTTCTTAAATTTACTGAGGCTTGATTTGTGACCCAAGATATGATCTATCCTGGAGAATGTCCCATGAGCACTTGAGAAGAAAGTGTATTCTGGGTTTCCCTTGTGGCGCAGTGGTTGAGAGTCCGCCTGCCAATGCAGGGGATGCGGGTTCGTGCCCTGGTCTGGGAGGATCCCACATGCCGCGGAGTGGCTGAGCCCGTGAGCCATGGCCGCTGACCCTGCACATCCGGGGCCTGTGCTCTGCAACAGTAGAGGCCACAACAGTGAGAGGCCCATGTACCACAAAAAAAAACCCCCAAAAAACCAAACAAACAAAAAAGAAACTGTATTCTGTTGTTTTTGGATGGAATGTCCTATAAATATCAATTAAGTCCATCTTGTTTAATGTATCATTTAAAGCTTGTGTTTCCTTATTTATTTTCATTTTGGATGATCTGTCCATGGGTGAAAGTGGGGTGTTAAAGTCCCCTACTATGATTGTGTTACTGTCGATTTCCCCTTTTATGGCTGTTAGTATTTGCCTTATGTATTGAGGTGCTCCTGTGTTGGGTACATAAATATTTACAATTGTTATATCTTCTTGGATTGACCCCTTGATCATTACGTAGTGTCCTTCTTTGTCTCTTGTAATAGTCTTTATTTTAAAGTGTATTTTGTTTGATATGAGAATTGCTACTCCAGCTTTCTTTTGATTTCCATTTGCATGGAATATCTTTTTCCATCCCCTCACTTTCAGTCTGTATGTGTTCCTAGGTCTGAAGTGGGTCTCTTGTAAACAACATATATATGGGTCTTGATTTTGTATCCATTCAGCCACTCTGTGTCTTTTGGTTGGAGCATTTAATCCATTTACATTTAAGGTAATTATTGATATGTATGTTCCTGTTACCATTTTCTTAATTGTTTTGGGTTTGTTATTGTAGGTCTTTTCCTTCTCTTTTGTTTCCTGCCTAGAGAAGTTCCTTTATCATTTTTTGTAAAGCTGGCTTGGTGGTGCTGAGTTCTCTTAGCTTTTGCTTGTCCATAAAGGTTTTTAATTTCTTCACTGAATCTGAATGAGATCCTTGCTGGGTAGAATAATCTTGGTTGTAGGTTTTTCCCTTTCATCACTTTAAATGTGTCCTGCCACTCCCTCTGGCTTGCAGAGTTTCTGCTGAAAAATCAGCTGTTAACCTTATGGGGATTCCGTTGTATGTTATTTGTTGCCTTTCCCTTGCTGCTTTTAATATTTTTTCTGTGTCTTTAATTTTTGATAGTTTGATTAATATGTGTTTTGGCATGTGTCTCCTTGGATTTAGCCTGTACGGGCCTCTCTGTGCTTTCTGGACTTGATTGATTATTTCTTTTCCCATATTAGTGAAATTTTTGACTATAATGTCTTCAAATATTTTCTCAGTCCCTTTCTTTTTCTCTTCTTCTCCTGGGACCCCTACAATTTGAATGTTGGTACATTTAATGTTGTCCCAGAGGTCTCTGAGACTGTCCTCAGATCTTTTCATTCTTTTTGCTTTATTCTGCTGTATGGTAGTTATTTCCACTATTTTATCTTCCAGGTCACTTATCCATTCTTCTGCCTCAGTTATTCTGTTATTGATTCTTCCTAGAGAATTTTAAATTTCATTAATTGTGTTATTCATCATTGTTTGTTTGCTCTTTAGTTCTTCTAGCTTCTTGTTAATTGTTTCTTGTATTTTCTCCATTCTATTTCCAAGATTTTGGATCATCTTTACTATCATTGCTCTGAGTTCTTTTTCAGGTAGACTGCCTATTTCTTATTCATTTGTTTGGTCTAGTGGGTGTTTACCTTGCTCCTTCATCTGCTGTGTGTTTCTCTGTCTTCTCATTTTGCTTAACTTACTGTGTTTGGGGTCTCCTTTTCACAGGCTGCAGCTTCATAGTTCCCCTTGTTTTTGGTTTCTGCCCTCAGTGGCTAAGGTTGTTTCAGTGTGTTGTGTAGCCTTCCTGGTGGAGAGGATTGGTGCCTGTGTTCTGGTGGATGAGGCTGGATCTTGTCTTTCTGGTGGGCAGGACCACATCTGGTGGTGTGTTTTGGGGTGCCTATGACCTTATTATGATTTTGGCAGCCTCTCTGATGATGGGTGGGGTTGTGTTCCTGTCTTGGTAGTTGTTTGGCATAGGGTGTCCAGCACTGTAGCTTGCTGGTCGTTGAGTGGAACTGGGTCTTAGCGTTGAGATGGAGATCTCCGGCTGAGCTTTCACCGTTTGATATTATGTGGAGCCCGGAGGTCTGTGATGGACCAATGTCCTGAACTCGGCTCTCCCACCTCAGAGGCACAGGCCTGATACCTGGCCGAAGAACCATGACCCTGTCAGCCACACAGCTCAGAAGAAAAGGGAGAAAAAATGAAAGAAAGAAAGAAAATCAATAAATAAAATAAAGTTATTAAAATAAAAATTATTAAAAATTGAAAAGTAATTTTAAAAAAGAGATAAAATAAGAAAAGAAGAAAGTAGACAGCATCCAAACCAAAAAACAAATCTGTCAATGAAAACAGGTGAAAACTATACTAAAGAAAAAAAGAACCAGACCGACCCTTAGGACAAATGGTGAAAGCAAAGCTATACAGACAAAATCATACAAAGACGCGTATACATGCACACTCACAAAAATAGAAAAAGGAAAAAAAATATATGTATCTATATATATTTTTTTAAAAAATGAAGAGCAATGAAATCTATAAACAAATCTACCAATGATAATAAACTGTAGATACTAAACTAAGATAAACATAAAACCAGAAAGAAATTAGGTGCAGATAGCAAACCTCAAGTCTACAGTTGCTCCCAAAGTTTACCGCCTCAATTTTGGGATGATTTGTTGTCTATTCAGGTATTCCAGAGATTCAGGGTACGTAAAGTTGATTGTGGAGATTTAATCCACTGCTGGGAGAAATTTCCTTTTCTCTTCTTTGTTTGCACAGCTCCTGAGGTTCAGCTTTGGATTTGGCCCTGCCTCTGCATGTAGGTCACCTGAGGGCACGTGTTCTTTGCTCAGACAGGACAGGGTTAAAGGAGCAGCTGATTCGGGGGCTCTGGTTCACTCAGGCTGGGGGGAGGAAGGGTACGGAATGCGGGGTGAGCCTGTGGTGGCAGAGGCCAACTTGATGTTGCACTAGCCTGAGGCGCGCCATGTGTTCTCCCAGGGAAGTTTTCCCTGGATCACAGGACCCTGGCAGTGGCAGGCTATAGTGGAGGTGTGGATAGTGACCTGTGCTTGCACACAGGCTTCTTGGTGGCTGCAGAAGCATCCTTAGCATTTCATGCCCGTCTCTGGTGTTCGCGCTGGTAGCCGCGGCTCACACCCATCTCTGGAGCTCATTTAGGCGGCGCTCTTAATCCTCCTTCTTTGCACACCCTGAAACAATGGTCTCTTGCCTCTTGGGCAGGTCCAGACTTTTTCCCAGACTCCCTTCCTGCCAGCTGTGATGCACTAGCCCCCTTCAGGCTGTGTTCATGCAGCGAACCCCAGTCCTCTCCCTGGGATCTGACCTCTGAAGCCCGAGCCTCAGCTCCCAGCCCCGCCCGCCCTGGTGGGTGAGCAGACAAGCCTCTCAGGCTGGTGAGTGCTGGTTGGCGCTGATCCTTTGTGCGGGAATCTCTCTGCTTTGCCCTCTGCACCCCTGTTGCTGCGCTCTCCTCCGCGGCTCTGAAGCTCCCCCCACTCCGCCACCCACAGTCTCCACCCGTGAAGGGGCTTCCTAGTGTGTAGAAACCTTTCCTCCTTCACAGCTCCTTCCCATAGTTGCAGGTCCTGTCCCTATTTCTTTTGTCTCTGCTTTTTCTTTCTTTTTTTTTTTGCCCTACCCAGGTATGTGGGGGAGTCTCTTGCCTTTTGGGAAGTCTGAGGTCTTCTGCCAGCGTTCAGTAGGTGTTCTGTAGGCGTTGTTCCACATGTAGATGTATTTCTGGTGTATTTGTGGGGAGGAAGGTGATCTCCACATCTTACTTCTCCGCCATCTTGAAGGTCTCCCAAAATCAGGAGTAGAAATTTTGATGAAGCAATTAGAATAGTGAACTTGTTTGCACATGCTAATGAAGGTCTTTTAAATTAACTTTTTAATAATAAAAATATCATCAAGTTCTCAAGAGCTATTTACTGCCACAATGATAAGGAAATTAGGCTTTGAGAATACCAAAAATAGTTTAGTCCCTTAATTTCTATAGCATTCATAATTGGCAAAGCATTTGACCATTTATTATTTCATTTATCTCTGACCAAAACCTGTTGAGATAGGTGGTTTTTTCCCCGTTTTACAGGTGAGTAAACTGACGCTGAGAGTGATGGCATTGCCTGCGAAGCCATATGGTGAAATAATCTGCACCCAAGGCAGGTCTTGTGGTTCCTTGGCCAGTGTGCTTTCCACAGAGCCAGATATGCACGCTGCTGATCACAACTACATAACTCTGGTGTAGTTGAGTTTCTTCCAGTTTTTCAGTAGCACAGTGTAGACTTCAGAAGCTTGCAGAAATGTGCCTTCATTAATCACAGAAAGACCCTCTGATTGTAGAAATTTTAGATGAATACCTCTGTCTAACACTGCTGCTGTAAGACCTTGGCACCATAACTTTCAGATTCAGTCATCTTCACTGGGAACCCATGAATAAAATCAGGCTGACTGAGGGCAGAAGAAGGCTGAGCCAATTAGAGAAAAACCCTGGGAAGGCTGGATTAAGTAGCACAAAGACGCAGATGAGTGAGCTGATGAAATTGCAGCCCTCACTGAAAAGCAGCTCACTTGCAGTAAAACCGTAGAATGTTCTGCTAACTTCAAGCAGTGGGAGTTACATAATCTAATAATTAATTGTCTGTAACTTCCAGGCCTATTAGGGAAGTATGGAACAGACTCCAGAAGCAAATCACCAGCTTTTGTGGTGGTCAGGAATATTGCCTTAGGCATTCAGCTTTGTAATGGTAATGCTTACAAGTTGTTTTGCCTGTTAATTTTTAACCGTGGGTACAGTCCTTTTCCTACTAATGGGTATTTTAAGTGTATCTTAAAGATTTTTCACTGGTTTTTCACTCACAGTTGGAAATTGCCTAGTTTACCACAGTACTTTCAAGTGTCAAATTTGGCTTTTTTTTTTCCCTGAAAGACAAAGCCCGAAATAAAAGGTGACAGAATATCCCCAGCAGGCTGGAGAAAAATTAGGATCGTGTGCAGACAGAAGGACACATCCTTTTAAAATAGTTTAAACTGCCATGAGAAGTAGAAGGAACCCCATTTTATGTGGATTGCTTTGAACAGACCTTACTCTCACAAAGGAGGAATATGAATTCTGTCTTGGAAAGGAAGAGGCCCTGCAACCACACAGCATGAAGGGGAGGTTCGAGAGAGGCTGTGAGTGGATGAAGGCTTTCAGTCACCAGGGGCCATAGGTTTCATTTTGATGTACATAAAAGCTGACCAAGGACTTTGTGAAAACTTTGAGCTGCCTTCCTGACCACCTTGGTTTCTTTCCTTCACTCATAGATCAGCGTCATTGACGACCCTGTTCTTTTCAAGTGGTAAAAGAAGTTAAAAATAAAGTTCTATTTTAGATGTACCTTTGATTTTCTTCAAAAACATTTCAGATGATAGGAAAGAGAAGTAGAGTGATAAATTTTAGCAGAGACCTGGCAGAGTCTTCTTATAGTTTAATCAAAAACGGGCTCAGCTTCAAATATATTAAGTTGCCACAGGAGAATGGGAGTGCCTTTTGGGAACAGTTAATAGTTCCCAGAATTTTAATCTACTTTTATCATAATACAGTGTAAAAGTTCCAAGGTAAATAAAGACAAATAACATTTAAAGGAATATTGCATGATATGTAAGAGGCAACATATTTAAATGGATGTAATCCTTCCTTATACGGCTTGCCTTTTCTATGACATGTGCTGAATGTTTTCTCTGGATAATTTGGACTTCATCCAAGACAGCAAATTCCAGTGTTCCTTATGCATGTGGTCATTCTCATCTCCTTGACAATGTCAGAAGAGATCTTTTAACTTGGAAATTTATAAAGGTAGTGGAAAATACTATTTGGGATCTAAATGCAAGCACTTTAGAGTAAATTATTTTAAAAACGTCAAGTTATTTGTAGGTTTGTACCTGCAAATACTATACAATTAAAACTACCATGGTATTCCTCATGATTCTTCCCACTTGAATATTGATGAAAGCCTTAAGCAGAAGTGACTAGGTTATACTCTTAGATTTCAGTTGTGATTTGGGTCTTATCTTTTGTTGTGCTGGACTTGCGTTGTCTGATGATTTCCCATTCTATACTGCATTTTCCCCTACTGAAAAAGTGCCTCCCTTATAATTATTTTCTCTTTAATCTGTGTTTCAGAGTAACATTAGAGTAAAATTTTCTTAATTTGTGTGCTAATAATAACTTTTTATATTTTTCTTTTTTGCCTTCTACTTTTTCCCTATATTCTCACGTGAAATTCTTTTCTCACATTTTCCCTAAATGTTTCTGTTGGCTGCAAAGTCTATACAGCACAGTTCCTATGAATCTCTTGGTCTGTTATGTACCTTTAGAATATGAGTCTCATTAGAAAACATAAATTTGTCTGTTTCATATTTATTGACAGAGAAGACCTTCATCCTCTATTGTTAAGCGGAGTAAAGGAGCACACAAAAATACATGTTGGGTGATTCAATTTTCTGGAAAATAAATATTTTGTTTAAGTATGAAAAGATGTAGAAGGTTAGATACCAAAATATTAACTGTGATTGTTTGAGAATAGTTGGAATTTTGGTGATTATAGTTTTCTTTTTTTTCCCCACTATTTCATTAATTCATCCTTTAAATGTTTATTTTTGAATTTTCTGTATGATTTGTGTTAAAAACAAACACTAAGTGGAAAGCATATAAAAAAAGAAAAGTTCTATGGACATAAATAAATGTGAACTCTGATTATTTTATTTGATTGATGGGGCTATAAAATTTTCTTAACTTTCTTTTCTTTGGTTGTGAGGACTAAAAGTCTAATGCCTGCTTCTTTTAAACTTTGGAGGGCATGGATTATATCTTTTTCATAAAGTTAGAATGGCCCATTTTTTGCCAAAGTGATCAAGGAAAGAATTCACTTTGGATATCAATTGTGACTTTACATGGGCCTGGAGAAGGCATAATTAAACAGTGATGACTTCTAGCCTCTGAGTAAATCTCAGTAGAATGGCAGTGCCTCTTCCAAACTCCACTCAGGGTGGGGACAATTCTGTTGCTGACTGAGGGGTCCCCACTTGGGAGTGTCATATTGAATCTGTCCTAAAGAATATGACAAAAGCCAGAAAGATGAGATTGGGGAAGAAAACATAGAGCTAGGGTAAGATCAACACTCACTGCTACCCACATATTTGTTTTGTTTACTTGAATGAAACAAGGAGCTATTTTAAATTCCTATATAACACAATGGTATCAATAAAATGCAGCTTGGTTAAAAAATATATTTTATTTTTCTGTTTGTGATTACATTAAGCTTCCGTGAAAATGGAACACACCAGTTTCACAGCAGGAGAGGATAGATATAGCAAGACTAGAGAGGCGAGATGTTCAGGATTAGAAGAATCTGTATGGCTGAAAGTGAGGTAATGATAATGATTATGTGATAATAGGACTGTTGTGCTGTTTTATGAGGCAGTAATCCAGCTCCCAAAGCAGATAAGCTATGGGGGTGAAGGCTGAGTTTATCCCCTGGAGGGCAATAGATTCTTGCTGAATAACCCAGCATGACAGTAAGGCTTTTTCTTTTTCGAAGCAAGGTCTTAAAAGTAAGTTTTAAAATAAAATGAGTAACTTCCCAAATATGAGCAAGTGAACAGCTGAGCAACAGTAAAATAAAAGCAAATTGTGCAGGGGAGTGGGGGCCTAAGGGGGTGGAGATGGGATTAGGAGACAAAATTTCCAGGAACCAAAATAAAAACAAAAACAAAACCTCACTACCATACATATTGGCAGCTGAATTGAAGTGTTATTCTTCTAGAGAAGTATTAAACTACTGCAAAATGCAAACAGATTCCCATTCATCTTGTTTTAAGTCATTGTTCATTCGTGGCTTGACAGTTGCTATATGGAAGGGGCTACATTAGTTACAACAGCAGTTATAGACAAATGGCATGTTATCCTTGGTTTCTGTGAGCTTACAGATCAGTACTGCTTAATAAGATGTTGAAAGAGCTTAATCTTCAGTTTTTCTCTCTTTTTTTAATTTTTATTTTTTATTGGGGTATAGTTGCTTTACAATGTGTTAGTTTCTGCTGTGCAGTGAAGCGAATCAGCTATACGTATACATATATCCCCTCTCTTTTGGATTTCCTTCCCGTTTAGGTCACCACAGAGCACTGAGCAGACTTCCCTGTACTATGCAGTAGGTTTTCATTAGTTATCTATTTTATACAAAAGTCAGTTTTTCTCTTGTAGCCAAGATAGACCAGAAAAAAAATCTTACTCCGTCTTGATCCCTCCTGCTTCCTACATGTATATAAGCATATTAAGGCTTGTTTGGTTCTAGAGGAGGGATGGGATTCAATCCTCAGTCCATGTTGGTCATTCCTCCTGGGCTCTTCACTTAGGCATGTGGTGTCAGTTCAATTTAGTGTTTAGTACAAATTATTTCCCCCTCATAGGCTGCCAGCAGGCATCCTCCTGTGGTACTGTCACCTCAGAAGCTATAGTATCAGATGGGCTCATGCATCTAACACCCTGTAGAACTGCAATCCCTATCTTTTCTAAGTACCTGGAAACTATTAGACCTCCCCAAGGGATGAGGCCACTTCTAACACTGAGCCTCATCCACTCCTCCATTTTCACACAAAACTCTAGCTCAGTAGCTTTTGCCTTACAATGCAGAGGCCCAGCTGGGATTTGTCTTGGGGGCAACCACCCATCTGGACCATCTTTTCAGACTAATTCAAAATAACCAACTTCAAGGATACTGAGGTTGCTTTTATGGTTACCTTCTGGGAGATGGGAAGATGCAAAAAAATATTTACAGAGTGCTTATATGTACCAGGCACTATCTGGGCACTTGGAATCTATCACTGAACACAACAGACAGGGACCCCTGCCCTCATTGAGCTTTTGTTTGAGCAAAGGGGATGATAACCAGTACATGTATTGAAAAGTTATCAAGTATGTTAGAGACTAGGTGTTGTGGGAAAAAAATAAAAAGTTTGAGTGGGGTAAGGGAGATACAGAGTAAAGGGCAGTTTGCCGTATTAAATAGGGTGGTCAGAGGTGGCCTCATTGAGCACGCGGTATTGAACAACCACGTATAGGCAGAAGGGCGTTAGTCGAGTGGGTGTTTGGAGCAAGAACACTCTCTGGGCAGAGGAAAAAACTAGAGCAAAGGTTGGAAGTGTGTTTGGTATTTTTAAAAATTGTGGCAAAATGCATATAACATAAAATTCACCATTTTAACCATTTTAAGTATATAATTCAGTGGCATTGTGCATTCACAGTGTGCAACCATCACTACTATGTAGCTCAAGAACGTTTTCACCACCCCAGGAGACTCCATACGCATTAAGCAGTCACCCCCATCCTCCCCTCCGACCAGTCTCTGACAACCACTACTCTGCTTTCTGCTTCTGTTGACGTGCATGTTGGCATTTTGAAGAAGACCGAGAAGCTAACGTGGGCTGGAGCACAGTAAGTGGAAGGGAGCTTAGGAGGGGAGAAAGTCAGTTAAGTAATGAAGAGCTGAATCCCCTTTCAGCCATTTTAAGTATATGATTTTTACTCTGAATAAAAGAGAGAACCATTCCAGAATTTTAAACTGAGGGGTAAAAAAGCTCCATGGGGGCTTCCCTGGTGGCGCAGTGGTTGAGAGTCTGCCTGCCGATGCGGGGGACACGGGTTCGTGACCCGGTCCGGCAGGATCCCACGTGCCGTGGAGCGGCTGGGCCCGTGAGCCATGGCCGCTGAGCCTGTGCGTCCGGAGCCTGTGGTCCGCAACGGGAGAGGCCACAACAGTGAGAGGCCCGCGTACCGCAAAAAAAAAAAAGCTCCATGGGAGAGTAGATTGAGGGAAGTGTGTGTGTGTGACAAGGTTGGAAGGAAGAAGATTGACTAAAAGGTGAGAGAAGATAATGGCTCTGGCAAGGTTGGAGGGGATTAGGAGGGGATTCAGAATATTAGAAATATTCTGAAGCTAACGCCAGTAGGACTTGCTGATGAACTGGATTTGGGGTGTGATAGAAGAGTGACATCAAGGATTGCTCCATGTTGAGTCTGACCTTTGTAATTAGAAGGATGAAGTTGCCATCAACTGAGGTGGGGAAGCTGCAGCTGGAGCAGGTTTCAGGGGTGGGGGGTATCAGGGAAACAGTTCGGCAGAGTGAGTCTGAGATGTCTGTTCATCCAAATGAAAAAGTCAAGTAGATGGTTAGATGCGTGTGTCTGGAGTTCTGAAAAGTGGCCTGCAGTGGAGATAAAAACTGGGGAGTCATTAATATAGAGACATGGTATTTAGTGCCATGAGAGTGGAAGAAGTCACCGGGGAAGTGAACGTGAACAGATAATGAGAAGAAGCCAATTGCTGAGCACTGGGGTGCATCCTCCTTAAATGATGAGGGATACACAGAAGGAACCAGAAAGGAGGAACCAAGGTAGGAGGAAAATCATGGTTATGTAGTGTTGTGGAAGCCAAGTGAAGAAAGTGAACCAAGTAGAGAGTCGTTAACTGAATGAAATGCTGTTGAATTGACTGACTATTGGATCTAGCAGTTTGTGAGGCCGTTTCAGTTGTGTGAGTAGCTTGTAAGTCAGATTGGAATGGGTTTAAGGGAAAATGGGAAAAGAGGAACTGGAATAGTGAATAGAGACAACTATTTGGAGGATTTTCTTGGAAAAGGGCTGAAGGAAATGGAGGTGTACCCCCTTCTTCAGCTCCTCACTTTTACAAGAAATCATCATCTCTTATTTTATATATAACATAATTATATAGTTAATTCATGGGAGTGATACTTTTCTTTGCAAAGCATCATTTCATTTTCTTCCTCACAGATCCTCAGGACAATCCCTATCATTTAAAAAGAAACATAAGTTTATGAGCAGATAGTGAGGGGTAAGAAACAGACCTGAGGGAAGAGAAAGATTCTCTTTCTGAATCACTAATCTTTTTCTGAATCACGTAGTGTTTTACTGAGTACAATCATTTTAAAAAACTATCCAGTAAAGATTTTGTTCATGTACTTCTTATAGGTAGTTTGTAAATATTTCCAGAAAAAATAAGAACATTTGGAAAATGTAAAAGTCATGGAGAAAAACGGAATAGTTTTTCCTCCGAGCCCCTTGGGAAAAAAGGAAATTATATGCAATGCTTATTTTAAGGCCTTTACAATGCTTAATTTATTTATAACTTAGCTAATAAAGTTTTGTCTGGGATAATTAAATTTTTAAAATATGGTAGATTAAGAAAGCAATTGCAAATTTATTAATTGAATTTGCTATTTGATGTTTCTAATTTTTTTAAATCATAAATAGGGTTCTAAAGTTGCTGAGGTTAAAATAATTTAACTTTTCTTATATGTTCTAGTAGCTGAAAAGCAGATGAACCCTGGATAACCATCAACACTAGTACTACAAAAACTCGTGCTGTTTTAACTAGTTTCTTCCTCTTATGAAGTTAAAAATTTTTAATTTTCTGGAAAGTAGCTATACAATAAAGGGGAGGGAACCCTTACGTTCACTGGACTTGCTATTTTGACATGCAACTTGGTTGAACTGTTAGCAGTTTTTGACCCATCACCTTCCACAGTATCCTTTGGTGCATTGTTTCATGCCAAGCTTGTTCATTTACACACTTAAGTGCCCAATGAGTGTTTATAAATGCTAATGGATAATTTTATGGGTGCTTGGGAACTGAGGATTTTACTGGATTGAGGCATGCTACTCTACTCTTTCATTTGATAATTGTTTTCTAACCTGAATGTTTCCAAATGAAGGTCAATTTCTTTAATCCACTACATGAGATGGAGGAGGCCAAAATATGAGATTCAAGAGAAGTCTTAGAGAAATGGTTCCGCAAAATCTTCTCACCAGGCTGTGGGAGGGAGAGTCCATTTTATTGAACATTTATTGGGTACAAGTAGTTATGTGCCAAGCATTGTATTCAATGTTGTGATGCAAAGATGAGAGCTAGATTTATTCATTCAGTAATTATTTATTCATTCAGTCAACATATATTCAGCATCATTTGGATTATTCAAACAACTATCTAAAGGCAGTCATTCTGCAGCAATTGAAAATAGAAATAAGACATTTTTTGGATTGTAATTTAATCAAATAAACTGCCATGCTACCCGATATCACTTACATTTCTGGTTTTAATCTAAGATTCAAACTTACTGCAGCTGGAATCTTAGTGATACAGTTGGGGAAAAAGCTATTACATCTGTTTTCATAAAACTCAGAAGAGGGCTTCCCTGGTGGCGCAGTGGTTGGGGGTCCGCCTGACGATGCAGGAGACACGGGTTCGTGCCCCGGTCCGGGAGGATCCCACGTGCTGCAGAGCAGCTGGGCGCATGAGCCATGGCCGCTGAGCCTGCGCGTCTGGAGCCTGTGCTCTGAGGCGGGAGAGGCCACGGCAGTGAGAGGCCCGCGTACTGCAAAAAAAAAAAAAAAAAAACACAAAAAAAAAAAAAAACTCAGAAGAAAAATCTTAATTTATTTTTAATATTTCATGTTCTTTATATTTCCCTATTTCAGGATATATTTTTTAAAACAGGCAAAAATTTAATAGGTTTTAAATAGAAAACAATATTTTCATAAAATCTTTCTAAAGTATCTTTTTTAAGTGGGTAGTTTTACAGGTGAGGGGTTATTTCTTAAAGTTCCTTGAAGTGGACAAACCTGTCAGTGTTTGCACCTGCTTAAACCATCTACCCTCCCACCCCCAAATTAACTCTTCCTTATTGATGAATAATCTTTCTGTTTTTCTGAGAGGAAACACCAATTAAGTAGGTAATTAGGTACTAGTGTCTTTAAGATTTCTTTTTAATACATGTAATCTTCCTTTTAAAAAATAGGTTATACCCCCTGTGCAGATGAGATGTTGTAAATATTTTTAAAATAAGGATTTAATCCATTATAAATATGCCTGCTAATTTTAGGCAAAATTCTGCCTTAGGAGCTGAAGAAATCCAAAGAAAACTAATGTTTTTCCAGCTCTGAAGGAGGTAACAATCTAGTGGTAACGTAGAAGCACACATTATTTAGGTGGAATTGCCAATAATATTTTAAAAATGGGAGCAGCGATGGACTGTTGAAATAGGGAGGAAAATTCATTCCGTGTTTAGATATGATACTTCTGTAAAGTTGTGAAAATGCTTTTATTTCTCTGAATGATCATATTCTCGAAGTTGGGATGGACCTGTGTAAGATAAATAAGAAGGATCATAAGAGAAAACAGCATTGAGTTTAGAGGCAACATCTAGAAGGAAGTGATTATTTGCTCCCAACTAGTTTCTTAGTAAAAGAGAATACATTTCCTGGGTGACTAAAAAAACACCTTGCTTGTTCTTCCAGTACAGTCTGAATCCTCAGCAAAAGGCAAAGAGGATGATTCTCACTCAGCAACCTCTCAGCTTTTATGTACTTGAAACCTTCAGTTGCTATTTGTGGTTAACACTTGCCTTTCCATCATCTCACTTTCCTCACTCCTAATTATGAGCTTAATGTGCACCTTCCTTGATAATTTGTCTCCAACAGGAAGGCAAGATCAGTAGACTACTCTGTACCTTTAGCACTTAGCTGAGGGCCTGGCATATAGTCAGTGCTCAATAAATATTTTTTAGTGAATGTATTACCACCCAGATATCAAAGCCTTTACATATTAAGCTCTAGGGTAGAATTTGGGGCAGCTAGAGGGCAGAAGGTTCTAAGAACGAATTTTTGTGATACTAGTATAAACAAATGGAAGCTACATTAGCAATTGATACTTAGAACCTTTTCTGATAGCACTTTACTTGCAATTAAAAAAAATGATGGACAGCTTTTAATATTGTGTCAAGTCAGCGCTGTCACCTTCATTCATGAAATTTCCATTTAATGTATGAGCTTTAACAATTTGAATGATAACAGGTGAATGACTTTGTAGTGTTTGTGCCTTACAGGTTTAGATACTTACCAATTCTGCAAACTACTATGAAGTTAGCATCAGAAACATATTTTGTTATAGTTGAGGTATGAGTTAAAAGAACTTATGTACATTGTATATACTTATATCCCTTGAGAGTACACTTTCCAAAAATGATTCGTTGCATTTTTATATTCCTCTAGATTTTCACTTCTAATACGGTCATATAGGAAAATATCTACAAATTGTTTTATATGCCAGTGAGCTGGTCTTGCCGAACACTCAGTATTTACCAGCACAGAGCAGTATAAAATAAGTAAAAAATAGTCTCTGCCTTCATGAAGTTAATATTTCAATAAAGAAGTTGGATCCCCCCAAATTGTGAAATATATGAGGTCATCAACAAGAGAAATGTGTAACTACAACCAGTTGCAGTGATCCTCAAATCCAGAGGGGTGGCTTCAGGCAGTGCAGTCGCTGATTCCAAAAGTGGTTTGGAGAGTCATAGATCAGCTATCTGAAAGCTGAGGACTATGTCAACCTTCTCTTCATGGGTGACAGATAGTATTTGCTGTGTCATTAAAATGTGAACAGCATACATCTAAATATTAGACTCAATATAATGATCCAAGAGTAGTTTAACTATATGTCCTATGAAATGAACCTACCCTATCCTATGTATAGGACATTTATTCATATGTATATATCCTAAGGTGCATGAAACATAGTCAGGAATGACTTTAAAAATACCAAAATTAAGAATAATTTACTATTGCCATGTTCTGAAGGTGCTGTATAATCCACTACTTAACACTTTGAACTTATTTGTCTCAAGCCTGCTTAATACCAAAACACACTCATAAAAGCACTTAACTGATTATGAAAGGTAATAATATCTGGGGAATTTGTACCAGAAATCACATGCTTGGTTTATAATATATTTATTAAAAGAGAAATTAAATTATTCATGTTTAAATTAGGGTAGGTGGGTACAACTAAGAAGTCCCAAATCTTGATGGTTTAATACAATAAAGGATTATTTCTCACCATGTCATCATCCAATTCAAGTTAGTGTTGGTGGTAGTGGGGCAGTTGTTGGGAGCCTTTACTGTCCTCCGTCATTTAGGAATTCTGGCTTCTTTCACTGAGTGGCTTTGGTGTCAAGGAAGGCCTTGGAGTCCCCAGTGGATCATCTGCATCTGGCCTGTAAACAAGAGAGGAGAATGTGGAGCATTGCATTGAAGGGAATACCTTTTTAGTCCAGACGTGGAAGTGCCAGGCATCACTTTTAAATACTTTTCCTGGCCATAATTTAAGCGCATGGTTCCACTGAACTTAAGGGAGCCTGGGATATGTAACCTAGTGCTATGCCCTAGAAGAAAAGGAAACAGGGTTTGGAAACACAGCATGGTCTCGGCCAGAGTGTTTAAACATGCTGCACTGATTTAAAACTTTCTGTACACACTGCTATGTTTGAAAGCGATAACCAATAACCAACAAGGACCTACTGTAAAAAACTAATTAATTAAAAAACGAAACAAAACTTTCTGATCAGTTGAAATACTTCAGAATTTTCCAACTTAACATGAAGTCAGTGGATCATATGAAAGAGGAGTGACCAAAAACCTAACAAGAAGGGAGACATATCAAGTTAATCGGCCAATTTGGAAGCAGCTATATTTAAAGAAATGACTATCCAAACGGATAGTTCAAACGGAAATGAAAGGTGACGAATTCAGTGCCTCAACTCTTAAACTAAGTGTGATACTGTAAAGAGGTAGATATATGGGCATCGCCATTAACTGGACATGCATCCTGGGCCATTCACTTAATCGCTCTGACTTGATTGCATCCTCTGAAAAATGGAGATGATACTGATATTCGTTTTCATCCTTGCTTTGAAGCAAACAAAATCATTTATATGAGGGGGTTTATAAAATATTAATTGCTAAACAAGTTTTATTTCAGGCTACTTGCATTACCTCCAAGACTGCTCCTGTCATTCACCTGTGACTCATGAATTTTCAGTTGGCATAGAGTAGCAGAGGAAAGTCTTTCAAATATTGTAAAATCTAGGTTTATCTGAGGTAACCGTTGCTGCTTGTAGGAAGTATGTGGCTGAGTAATAGTTCAAAAATAGCATGTTATTTTGAGGAAGAAAATATGTTCTTCAACAAATAAAATAAGTGTTCCGAAGAATAATTTTATAGCATATTTAATCACACATCTAAAATAATTTGAATCCTGTAGTTCAGAGCACTCTGTACTTTGATATGAATTTTGAAGTGCTTTATTAACTGCAGTAGTACCAAGGCAAGTACTATTATGTAGAGTTGCATTTTATGAGTAGCTCTTACCAACCTCTGTGAAGGAAACTGTGCCATGAATAATCAAAACTGGAATACACAGATGAAACAATTTATATATTTAACATGCATTTTGAAAAGTTATGAATGTATGCTTACACACACACACACATACACATAAATGGTAACTGTGATTAAAAGAGGCTTGTTTCATAAGTCAAACAAATAGACAGTCCTCTCTTTGCTTTATGATGACCTGCTGATGCGTGTCTACCAGGAGTTCGTTGATGGGTTCATTCAATAGACATTTGAAGACTAAGTTGTAGGGATTAAGGTAAGTGTTTTCAGGATATTAACAAAAAGTCGCTGTAAGTTTCTTCAGGGTTTGCAGATATTATATACAGAAAAAAAATGTAGTCAAAGGCAGTATTTTTTTTTAAGGAGTCAGGAGGCAGATTATAAGTGGTATAAATGTGGCAGAGTGAGATTCCTTTCAGGTTGGAGAACAGGGAAAGACAACATCAGGAGGAAGGAACGTTTTCATTGGTTCTTGGAGGATGGATAAGATTTAGCTGTGTGACAGGTATGAGTAGTACTTCAGGCAGGGAATATGGCATGAGCAAGTCAAAGGGATGCTAGAGGAGCCATTGGCAATGAGTAAAATGATTGATTTGGCTGGGGAATTAGATACATAAAAGAATTTGGGGAAATCATTCAGCTTGGAAACAGGTGGTGGCCATACCCTAGATAGCTTTAAAAGCCAGGCAGCTTTATGGACAGCTTTGATGAGACATTGATGAGTTTCTACAATGATGTGAAGTGATTAAGAGATCTTTGAAAGCATTATTTAAAAACTCTTAATTCCCTAGGTGACTTCACAATTATAGTTGACTCTTCAGAAACCTTGTCATCTTAGCAAATTGAGGGCTTTTTTTCTCTTAATAACTTGAAGGGCTATTTTTTTTGCCCCAGATTTTTATTTCTTACTACTGCGTTGAGTGTCTGAGATTCTTATACAATGCCACCATTGTACGGTTCCTATATAGAAACAGTAATGTGTTACTTAGTAAGCAGAAAGTAATATTGATTCTGACTGCATGGAAAGTAGGGTGCTAGGTGAAGTGAGGCACACACAAAAATATAAAAATATTATGTTAAAATAACAACCCTGCATAGCATTTGGGAGATAGCAAAAAATAGTATAGAAAATATATTCTTTGGGAGTTCAGAGTTGTGATTAGATTTCAGAGAAGACAGGTGGGAGAATTGCAACGGCTCTTAACCCCCAGACTGAGTGATGAGATTGACGGTATATTATCAGAGAGTTTCAAGTGAATCAGGCAGCCAATGACGAGCCACTTCTACCTTTCCAACCAGCGTTCTGTCTTATTGCTCTAGGATAATCCATTGCCATCAGTAATGGGAATGGTAGTGATGACTTTTGGGACCCTGATTTTCTTAAAAGTAATTTTAAGTCAGCTAATAAAAATTTTAGTTAGCTGATTTATAGTTTTTATAATAGATAATAGCGGAATGTTTAAGAACTGTGATGCATGTGTTTTCTGCCTCTTAAAATATGTCCTTTTTTCCCTTTCTACTTCCATTCCTCTCTCATTTTGAACAGGATTTTAAGTCTGTTTAAAATATATAAAAATAATACAAAAGCCAAAATTTAGGGAAATAAGGGCCAGTAAAAAATAAGGAAAGAAAAAGATGGATGAATTAATTAAGATGAGGTTATACATAAAATCCAGGTGCTAAGGTACTACCCATTTTCTATACATAAAGAGCCCACATAGCTGTCTCTGAGTTTTCTAGCAGCCACAGAAAAGGGGAAAGACCATAGTTTTATAAGATTGATATTGTCTGCAGTATAAGAACAAGCCAGTTTCTCAGAAGGAGCACCACTCTTCCTAATGCCAGGTGCAGGGAGAAATCTCTGTGACTGGTCCTCCAAGAGAAGCTCCACAGGAGTCATAAATACTGAATGTCCTCTTAAACATCCTTACAAGTAAATAGGACAAAGGTTGTCTTAAGACTTTTAAAAGTATGCTTTTATAATGATTTTGGCTAATTGTTTAATGCCTTAAATAGTGTGTGGGAAAACACTTCTGTAGAGTCCAAAGAATGAACAGCAGGCACAGACTGGGGTAATTTTGAGCCAGGGCAATAAGAGTGTGATTTGCTGACCAACAGCTTCGGCATCACCTGGGGGCTTGTTAGATATGCAGACTTTCAGACATCTCAGATCTACTGAGAATCTTCAGGGGGTTATTGAGGAATGCTGATTTCAGGTATCTCAGATGACTTACTGGATGTTTAGATAATCTTTTATGGATCAAAGGGCACAAACTTTCAGCTATAAGATGAATAAATTCTGGAGATCTAATGTACACCATGGTAAGCATCGTTAGTAATAATATAGTGTATACTTGAAATTTGCTAAGAGAGTAGATCTCAGGTGTTCTCAACACTCACATATAAAATGGTAACTATGGGAGGTGATAGATATGTTAATTAATTTGATTGTGGTAATTATTTTACAGTGTATATGTAGTATATCAAACCATCATGTTGTACATCTTAAATATATACAATTTTTGTCGAAAACTAAGAAGTAAAAAAATTTAAAAATAGTCTCTTAAATGAGTTTTAGTTAGACCTTATATAGCAGTGGATTTGGAGATTGCCTTCCTGACAAAATACATGGAATAGAAATATATTATTTTACTGGTTAAGGGTAGATCTGATTTTTTTACATCATCCAAGTAGGGGGAAAGGTTTTAGACATTTAGATAATTAGTTATTGCCTAATATGTGTGAAGCACTATGTTTAGGTACTTTAGAGTTGTAAAGATGAACAAGACATGGTAACTGTTTCTGAGAAGCAATCTAGCAGGGAGACTTCGTTGTAAACAAGTTGACCTAATGAAATAAGAATCACAAGGTACAAACAAGGTGCTGTGATAGTTACTCCTATTCTATAAATTTTTACAGATGAGGAAACTTGGCTCAGAGAAATAACTTGTCTTAGCTAACAATTGCACTCAAACTCTGTGTGATCTTAAATGCAGTTTACACTTTTAAAATACAGCTTCTTAAAGAAAAGAAAAAAAGAAGGGAAACCCATTTTAAAAGTGAGAAAATAGTCATAAATCAGTAGCCTTCTACATTCAAGTTCACTATTCAGACAATGTAATAATTTTGATTCACATCTTTAAGAGCAAGTGCTGTTTTTAGTTAATGTAAACTGAAGTGAATCCTGCAGTTTTCCTCAAGTAGTAATTAAAATTTTGCCAAAATAAAGAGAGTGTCATGATTGCAGGGTTTTTTTCTCTGAAATAAACATAAAATTTTATTGATATAGGAAGATAAGCTATTTTTATCCCTGAGTGCTGTGTGAGATTTAGTGGATTGAAGTATTTAGCAGATAGTATGTCCTCAATATATATTGATTAAATAAAAGAATTTAATATTTACCCTTGAAATCTTCTTTGGATCCCAATTTTACCAGGCAAGTGCAATCAAAGGAATATATTCCTAATTTTTAAAATCTTACCTTCTTTAGAAATATTTCATAGTTCCATAATCCTTTTTACCAGATATGAGCTCTCCACCTCTAAGCACTTTATATTTCAGTTGACATTGGCTACAATTTCCCCCATGTTATATTGATATGTGTATTTGTCTTATATTCCTGCAGTAATGTAAGCCTTTCAGAGAATTTGTCGTATTTTTCTTTCCTGCGTAGAATCTAGTTAGCACTCAGGAGATACTTAGTAAATATTTGAATGAACAGTGAATGATGATTACTAGAATAATTATTAGTCAAATCTATTCTAGCAACCTATGCCTCTAATCTGTTCCCAATAGCTGCCTTTTTAACCTGGTCAAAGCCTTGCTAATCGAAGGTGTTCTTTGACAGTGTTTTTGAGCATTTACAGTACTGCTGTGGAGAAGGCTAGCATTTATTGGGTGCTTATTCTTTCTCAGGTACTATTTTTAAAGCTTTTTCTTTTAAATTTTAATTTTATTGGAGTATAGTTGATTTACAGTGTTGTGTTAGTTTCAGGTGTACAGCTAAGTGATTCAGTTATACATATATTTATTCTTTTTTATATTCTTTTCTCACATAGGTTATCAAAGAATGTTGAGTAGAGTTCCCTGTGCTTAACAGTAGGGTCCTTGTTGGTTATCTATCTTATATATAGTAGCGTTTATATGTGAGAACTTTAAAAACATTATATCTCAATTGGTCAGTACAACAATCTCAGGAGAAATTCTTATTTTCTCTTCTTTGGAGATAAGAAAACTGAGGTTTATAAGAAATTAACAATTTATGCAAAGTCATGGAGCTAGTAAGTGGTGGAGCTGGGATTTAGATTTGCTTTTAAAGCTCTGCTTATTGTACAAGGGTAGGAGTAAAGGAGTGACTAGGAGGTAACGAATGACCAGTCCATTTATTCTCAAAGAGCATAAATATACAAAATAGGCTGATTTGGGACATTATAGTCCTGTCTTCCTAGAAATTGACTTTGGCTAGGCTTATGCTTGGGAAATCATCATCATCCAGAGCTAGATCAACATCTGTGTACAGAGAAGGTAAGAGTCAGTCTGTTAAATAAATGGAATCAGCCTTAGCATGGGCAATTTATGACTCTAAAACATAAGTGGACATGTTGGACGCTTTATAGCTGTTTCTGACCTAACAAAATGTATGCTAATGGGAACCCTACTCCAGTTCTCTGAATCTGGCACTGCCATTCTCTCCTATTTATTTAGGAATAGATTCTAAAGGATCACAATGTAGGCATCACAGTCCAGTCCACTGGGTCAGTCTCTCACAGGATAATCACATAAGTCCCGGAACTATCAGGCTGTAACTCCATGGGACTAACGGGTAGGATTCCCATCTTCATTCTGCCTGTAAAATAAGGTATACCCTCGGTATCTAAGATGCAATAGAGAGCACAAACAAAAAGTTTGCTGGCCTATAAAGAAAACAAGCATGAGAACGCAAGCATAGGATTAAGATCGGCTTCCTAAGGCATACTCTTTTCATAAACACCAGGGAGGGAACTTTGTTCCTTTTCTGCTGGTGTTCAGAAGTTTTGTGGAGTGAAGGCAGTGAAGTCAAAGGTATACTCCCTTAGGTTTTTTGTTCTTCTTGCTGCAGTAAGTGAGTGGGGACACTAAGGATTTCATGTGTGCACTGTGGCTACTTATTCTAAAAATAAAATAATACAAACTAAGCGATTATTTCTTTTGATTCACTTTAACATAGTGATTTGCTGCTTATTAATACAATCTGACAAAACCCCCGAAATGATCTCTAGGCAAGCAGGTTGGCACTAGAAAAGATATAAACACATCCTCTAGTGTATTCCCTTTACTAAGGTATTATTTTTAAAACCAACAAGGACCGACATGAATAATACTAAATACTGTCAGTTATAATAGTAAATAATACTAAATACTGTCAGTTGCTTTATTCTTTTCTTCTTAAAATAAAACTAAGACAAAGCAATTAACTGCAAAGGGCTGTATTAACCCAACTCAAAGGTTGCATTTTTAAACATGGGAGAGTGAGGAAGTGGAAAATTTAAATTCTCATAGAAAACATTAACCTCTCTGCATTTCACCTGTGGCACATTAAAATGCATATTTAATAGCCTAATTAAACATGTACTAAGTTTAACATAACTGAATGGTTGTTAACCTGAAGCCCTTAACTTTTCCCTATCTTGGCTCTTTTGTTTATAAATTTGCACTTTACATTTCATTAGTAGATTTTCTCACTTATGAAACTTTTTTCCTTTGCAAAGAGTTAAAAATAAGAGTAGTGTTGTAATGATCTCTTGCTAAAACTATGTATCATTTGATAAGAGTCAATTTACTTATTTCAGAAAATTAAAAATTTTAATTAAAAAATAAAATTAATTTTATTTCAGAAAGTTAAACCTGTTGAGGTTTAATAAAATTTAGAAAGACCTATTATATCCAACTTTGATCATCAGTCAGCTAATTTTAAGCCAGATATTATTTATTAACTAAAAGCTTTCATATGAAAAATATCACACATTAATTTTCATCAGCATAACATGAAATCCAATGACTCATCTTAAAAGCAGACTCTCATTTTGTAGGAATTTAGTCAAGTGGAAATTCTGAAATATGTGAATTGATTTTGATATGTCAATCTCCAAACATAATAATTTTATTTGGCTGACCCCTTCTTACCTAGCTATATCTGGGGACAAAATGGAAAGATGACTGAAACATCCCAGAAATATCCTAGTACAGAGTCTCTGATGACTTTTAGCAAAAGAATTGGGTCTGTTTGGTGTACCTCTGTGCTCTTTCTCATCCTCATGGAGAGCACTCTTAAGATGGTCTCTGAGTAAGAAAGCAGCACTGGAAAGATTAAGTTATCATTTCAAAGGAAGGTCACTGAACAAGCCTGTGAAGTCAAAGACTTTGGTAATATAACTCCTTTTCTAAATAAGCTGTGTGTGCTAAGCATGTGTGAAAACCACAGAAATTCTGGTGGGGGAGCAGGCTACAGGAGGAGATGCTGATCTTGGGAGCTTTAGAATTTTAATTTGAAGAAAGAAGCACTTTGGCATTTTCTGGACACTGTCATCTTCAAGGTTTTGTTGAAATATGCAAACTTTGTAACATTCTGACTTTTAGTGCTTGGACTGGGTTCTGTGTTTTTTAAATCATCTATAAAATATGCAGAGAGAAATTTGTTCTGATGAGCATAGGACCATGATTCATTCAGAGCCAGCCAGAAAAATATTAGCTACTTGAAAAAGGACAGATCCACAGTAAATTTAGTTCTGTGTCATTTAATAAGAATTCATATAGTGTATACTTCAGTGTCTTGCTTTATATAAAAATGGAACTTTTGTCAGGGCCTACTTTAGGAGAATGTGTAGAGCTGTACACATGTTCAGGAAAGGCTTGAGATGGACTTAATCTCTCACATTTGCCTGACCTTGAGCTTCTGTACAAGCAAGAAGTGAAGGCTAAGGCAGAGTTGTAAACTGTCTGCCAAAGCAGGGAATCCATGCCCCAAAATGCACACAGAGCCCCTTGGCTAAGGTTGGGAGACATATTGGTTCAAGTTATTTAAATAAATCTTTTTCTAATCATTAGGTGATCACAAATCTAACTGAGTAGTGACTTCAGTGGTCACACATGACAAAATGCAAACTTCAGAGAATTCAGAAAAGTCACTAAGCGAACAACAGCAGAAGCAGCAGCAGCAGTAACAACAACAAACAACCAAAACAACAAACCCTGGGGGTGAGAGAGAAATCTGATTTCCAGAGTTACCACATTCTATTATTTAACATGTCTAGTTTTCAACAAAAGAAGTGTAAGATATGCAAAAAAAAAAAGAGAAAGAAAGAAAAGTATGGCCCATACACAGGGAAAAAAGTCAGTGAAAACTGACCTTGATGTAGCCCAGACATTGGAGTTGCTAGACAAAGAAATTAAATCAGATATTTATAAATATGTTTAAAAAATAATGGAAATCATATTTAAAGAATTAAAGTATGACAACTATTTGTCACCAAATAGAGAATATCAATAAACAGCTAGACATTATTAAAAAGTAGAAATTCTGGAGTTGAAAAGTATAATAACAGAAATGAAGAATTTACTAAAGGAGCTTAACATCACATTTGAGCTGGCAGAAGGAAAAAATAGTGAACTTGAAGATATGTCAATTGAGATTATTCATTCTGAGGATCAGAGAAGTAAAAGAATGAGGAAAAATGAACAGAGCCTCAGAGAGCTGTGGGACCCCATCAACTGTACAAACATGTGCATGATGGAAGTCTCAAAAGGACAGGAGAGAAAGAAAGGAGCAGAAAGAATATTTTAAGAAATAATGGCTGAAAATTCCCCCAGATTTGATAATAAACATTACTGTACACATCCAAGAATCTCAAGAAAACCACATAGTAAATACTTGAAGAGAATCACACTTAGACACCTCATAATCAAACTAATGAAGGAAAAAACAGAATCTTGTAAGCAGCGAAAGGTAAGTGACTCATCAAATCAAGGACTCCTCAATAAAACTGACAACTGATTTCACTTCAGAAACCATGGAAACCAGAAGGCAGTGGGTTACATACTCAAAGTACTGAAAGACAAATTAGCCAAAAATTTTATATCCAGCAAAACTGTCCTTCAAAAATGAAGGAGAAATTAAGATATTCCAAGATAAACAAAAACTGGGAAAACTTGTCACTAGTAGACCTGCCCTATAAGACATACTAAAAAAAAATTCCTTCAGGCCGAAATGAAAGCATGCTAGACCACAATTCAAATCCCCCTAATGTAATAAAGAACACTAATAAAGGTAACTATGTAAGTAAATATAAAAGACAGTATAAATTTATTTTTGTTTATAACCTTTTTTTCTCCTGATTTGAAAGACAACTGCATAGACTATAAAATCAAGTTAATGGGCTTATAGTCTATAAAGATATAATTTCTTTGACAATGTTAACACAAAAAAGAGGGGAAGGAACAAAGCTATGTAGTAGCAGAAGTTTCATATGCTATTGAAATTAAGTTAGTATTAGATTGTAAAATAAGATAATTTTAATCCACAGAGATTAAGGAAACAAAAAATATATTAAAAGAAACAACAATGGAATTAAAATGGTACACTATAAAATATCTGTCTAACATAAAAGAAGCCAGTAATAGAAGAAGAGAAGAATAAAAGAGACATGACATAGAAAACAAATAACAAAATGGTAGACATAAATCTTATCAGTAATTTATTCAGTGTAAATGGATTAAATAATCCAATCAAAAGGGAGATGTCGGCAGAATGGATAAGAAATCATCATCTGTCTATATCCTGTATATAAGAAATATAAGTTAGATACAAAGACAAATTGGTTGAAAGTAAAAGGATGGAAAAAGATATACCATGCAAACAATAACCAAAAGAGAGCTGAAGTAGCGGTACTAATATCAGGCATAATAGACTTCAAAACAAAAACTGTTTCTAGAAACAAAAAAGGACTTCTCATAATGAAAAAAGGGTCAATCCATGAAGAAGACATAGCGATTATAAACATTTATGTTCCAAATAATGAGCCTCAAAATACATGAAGCAAAAACTGACAGAAGTAAAGTGAGAAATAGAAAATTCAACAATAGTAGTTGGAGACTTTGCCACTCCAGTTCTAATAATAGATAGAGGAATTAGACAGATGATATACAAGAAAATAGTAGATTTTAATAGCACGAACATCCATAAAACATTCCACCCAAGAGCAGCAGGGTATACTTTCTTCTCAAGTGGACAAGGACCATTCTCTAGGGTAGACCATATATGCTAGGCCGTAAAACAAGTTTCAACAAATTTTAAAAGATTGAAATGCAAGGTATATTCTCCAACCACAGAAGAATAAAGTTAGAAATCAAAAACAGAAAGAAATTTGGTAACTTCACAAATAGGTGGGAATTAAACAACACATTCCTAAATAACCAGTGGGTCAAAGAAGAACAAAAAAGGGATAAACTACATATATAAATATTAATGAACTAATTTTAAAGAAGCTGTAGACATATCAGGGTTTTTAAAAAATGTATTGTGTTATTGTACTAGCAAAGTACTTTGTTTACAGCAATGGTAAAATTAGGTATGAGAGATTTTAGCTTGCTAAAAATGACTGTACATATACTCATGTAAGAGGGGCATGAATGTAGAGGCCGGCAATTCATTTTGAAGGATTAACCTACTTCTATTTTAGAAAAGATGATTTATTTTAAGACGGTCTTACCCATGTATGCCTGATATATGACTTAGTTCTTATGAGGAAGAATAATTTACTCTTTCACTGACATCTCAAAGCCTTTGCTTCAAATCTTGGCTTTAATTAGACAAAATTTTAAGTTGTAAGAGAAAGCTGTTTATGTAAGTGAATTTACAAATTTAGCTAAGTATGATTTAAAAAAATTTTTTTTTGGTTATGTGTCCTTAAAAAATGTTGACTCCATCTAAATGGTGTTAGGCCACATCTTTTACATTTACTTTTTGCTGTATACTTTAGTGCCATTAAGGGAAAACTAGTTACTCTGGAGATATTCAAACATTGCGCACAGTAGTGTCTATGCACGTCCATTATAATGCATCATTAAGTTCCAAGCACATGTGTTTGAGTCTTGAAGCTTATTGAAGAACAGCAAGAACTTTTTTTTTAACATCTTTATTGGAATATAATTGCTTTACAATGGCGTGTTAGTTTCTGCTTTATAGCAAAGTGAATCAGCTATACGTATACACAGCTGATTCGCTTTTATAAATAGTGAGTTTGATTTAATTTCAGTCTGTGTCAGGTGGTGAAAAAATGCATCCTGCAAAATTATTCAGAGAAAATTTACTCTTTCTTCAGAACAAGTAGAAATCAATATTGGGTGTTTGAGTTGAATGGTATTTTACTTTCAATTAATAATCTCTGTGATTGTTGAAACAGGAGACCAAAGCAAAAATCACAATATGCACAAAAATGTTTGTGGAAGCAATATTTTATGAGCTATCTGCACATGCTATTTTCTTTCAAAGAATTTTAAGTTTGGAGATCAGTCATTATTTTTTTTAATCTAAATAATAATCCAAAAGGAATATTGTATCCATTTACAAATAGTTTTGTTTTTTGACAAAACTATTGTGGTATGGCTGATAAACACCCAGAAGTTTTAGTTGGGTCAGAAAGAGAGTCTATGCATATTTCTTTAGTCTGGGGGCTTGTTTCCCTCATGATATCCACTATATTCCTATTAAAAGCTCTTTTGTCATTTGTTTCCTCAACTGGAAATATTTTGTGCTTCTGGTTCTGTCTTTACATAGCTGTGTACATGGCAGGCAATAAGTATTAGGTGGATACATAAATACTATGAAAGCCTCAAAAAAAACCTATGAAGACAGTCTTATAGTACATTTCCAATTTTACTATTCTTCTCTTAGAACTTGATAGAATGCTGAGCACCGTGAATGAACACAGTCAGTCTTAATTGATGTTAGTGCTACTCACGGCTACTGCAGTAATTTAAAATGTACATTTTTTGATCAATTAATATTTTCATGAGAACTTGGATATTTAAAAGAGCTAATAAAAACACTAAACCTATTAGAATATTCAGAAATCAAAGAGAACAGTAGAAAATCTTTTAAAATATTCTTACAAAATATCAACTATGTTTTGTACTTTATAGTTATTTTTTAAGAACTTGTTACCAATTTCCATGTTTCATTAACAAACATATAATTGATGTATAAATTGCTTGAGCTGATACTTTCTTTGATGACTACATGTTATTTGTCATGTACCTGTAGTGCTTAGTGCATTGAATTTTCTCCACAAAAGTTTGTTGCATAGCTTGAATTTTGTATCTTCCTTTATGGATGTTTGAGTTATAAGAATTGTGTTTCCAACTGAGTTGAAGAACTTTCACATGTCAGAGAGGTTGTCAGAACTAAAGTTAAATTTTTTTTTTGTTGCTGAAAATCTTTGTTAGGTTTAGGCTCTTCAATTTTTAAATGTAGTTGACTTAATTAAAGTTTAAAGAGAAAAAGAAACCATTGGAAAGATATTGGAACTAAATAATTCACTTCTGGTGAATAGGGAGTTTGCAGTTTGAGTTAATGGTATTCATTACACTAATTAAAAGCAGTGAGCCATTTTGCACTTATCTTCCCAACCAGTGTTTTCAGTAATGGGGGGATGGGGTGGTTGGCATTTGATGTTTTCTGTGATGAGGTATTTACTGATGGGCTGCTTTGACCTCTTCCTTAAATTGACAACCACTTGAAAGGAATTTATCAGACAAAAGAACAACTTCTTTTCTAGAGCTGGACCATTTATTCCAGGTTTGGGCAGAGAGAAGACAATTGAGTAGCTTTTACTGCCACTAGCTGTGCTATGGTTATTTGAACAAATAGAAGACTAAAAGAATTGTACAATCTCTTTATATACAGCATTATACAAAATCGGGATTCTTTTGCCTATTAAATATTGCATTTGTAGTTGAAAAACTTATAATTACTTAGATTTCCATTGCTGTAATGAGTTTGCTGCTCTTTGAAAGCTCACGTAGGTCTATCAGAATTGAGTCTTGTAGAATTTGAGAAGGTGCTGCTGCAGGGTTTGCAGCAAATTCATGATTATTTGTCTTGCAGATGGGCATCTGTATCTATAGCTATATCTATCTGAAAGTAAACAGCTTGAAAACAAAACAGATTGTCCTAACTACTTTGAAAAATCACATTTCCTAATCAAGGAATTCAGCGATTAATATCACTTGGCTACTCTAGGGCTTTGGAAAAAACGAGAAGTGGGTGTTTAAATGTTTTAAGAGATAATTTTCCAAGCAATTGAGCAGGTAGTTAAAAATACCTTGTTTTCATTTCCTTGCCTGAGAAAATCCTAAAGTCTAACGGTTTAGAAGAGAGTGGAAGAAGTTATACTGAATAGAGCCTGAAGCGTATGCTCCAGACGTGAAATCCTCACACTTGCCAGTCTCCAGAGTTCATTGATCAGTACGTGGAGTCATTGTGTTTGAAGTGTGAGTACGGGAACTGCGCCGTTCTGTTAACCTAAATATGTAGTTTCTTGGAGATTATTGGTGTACTCATTGATTTTTATAACTTATTACTATTGGGGTGAGAAGGTATCTTGAGTTTGATAGAGGTGGGCAGACTACAGGAAAGGGTAGGTCAGGGTTTCTCAACCTCAGCACCTTTTTTATTGACCTTTTGGACTGGATAATTCCTTGCTGTGGGGGCCTATCCTGTGCACTGCAGGAGGTTTAGCAGCATCTCCGCCATCTACCCACTAAATGCCGATAGTGCCCTCCCCACATGTTGTGACAACCAAAACTGTCTCCAAGCATTGCCAGATGTCCCCTGTGGAGCAAAGTAATCCCAGCTGAGAACCACTGTGCTAGATAGAGGGCTCCTGGCAAGTGATATTGGTTCTTACTCAACTCTGTATCCTCAGTACTTATCAAGGTGCCTGGCATAGAGTTGGACCTCAATAAAGGTTTGCATAAATTTTTAAAAAGATACCTTAGAGAAGAAAGGTAACGTATTTTACTATCACCTTCTCTGCCACTGATTTCCCACATTATTAGTAGAAAAGCATAGAATAAAAAGGCTCAATGCTGCATTATTTATAAAGAGCAAAAAGAAAAAATCAGAAAAATATCTGAATGCCTACTAATGTAGAAAATGGCCAAGTTAATATGGTGCATTTCTGCTGTGGAATATTACACATTCATAAAATAGGTTACCTAGCAAACCTTTTAAATAATATTATTTTTGTAAAAAGTAGGTTATAAAGTTAAAGAATGATTTCTATATATATATATATATATAATTTTTAGGTGAAAAAACAACAGGATAAATGCTAAATTATTAGTCTTGGTTGCTTCTGGCATTATGATTAGATTTTCTGTACACCTTCTGAGTCATTATTTACAAGATGCCTTCTTTTTCTTTGGTCTTTAGAAAATCTAAATGAAAGGAATAGAAAACCAGCTAAGTCTGAGTGGATTTTATGTAGTCATTTGAAATGGCATTTTCTTCATTTTTTAAAGAAAAGCTAAGAATGAATTGCAAGCTCTACTTACTATTTCTGAAATTGTTACCCAAATTTTCCTATAATTATATTATTTGATTTTTGTTGTAACATTGTTATTTGGCAAGAACACATGTAGCATTAAAATTGATTTGGCATACTAAACATAACTGGGAAAAAATACCCAGTGTATTTCGTAACTATTGTATAGAAGTTCCTTAAAATGTAGAAGAAACAATTTCTACATAGTTTGTCTGAATTGCAAACATCCCTGTGTAATATTGATCATCTCTTACCATTACTCCTGTCAGTATTTTACAGTAAAATATTCTTGCAGAAACTATAATTAGGGAAGGAAATGTAGACACTGCAAGTATACAGTGTGTGACTTTTAAAAGAGTTACACATTCTCATTTATTAGAGAGATTCACTTATGTGGCAGTCTAGCTGCACGTATACTGTAGGTATAGATGTGTACATTTAAGTGAGATGGTACTGGAGCTATTTGTGGATTAATCCAAGCTCTCTTGTCGAAGGACCTTTTAGGTATTTGCATATTTCTTAGAACGATCCACAGCTTAGAACATTCGGAGTTCCCAGTTCTGACTCCTCAGCATCATGTTGAACCTGAAAGTTCATGTATTTCAGGCTGCCATATGTTTGAATAAGAAGTCAAAAATCAAACATTTGGCACTAGTTTCCCTCTTGCTTTCCTCTACCCAACTGTATAGACTAAGTTTGGATCCTAGAGGTGCTGTGATCTCACATTTCGTGCACCTCATGCCTTTCCCTCAGCCTGAACACTTTTTTCTCTCTAATTCTTAAGCTTACTTCAAGCCTTAGTTTGAACAGCACTTCCTCAAGATTCTCTCTTGGAACCCTAACTGTGCTCATAGCACCCCGTATGTCCCTTGTCACAGCACTTTAATACAGGGTGATGAGTCCCTTTATTAATGTCTGTCTTCTCTAGGAGCCTATAAACTTCTGTGAAAGTAGAAATCAGGAACATTCCATTCACCACTTTAGCATCTAAGAAAGTGCCCAGCACATAGGTAAAATTTAATAAGTGTTTGATGAATCAGTGCATGCCTGAATGAAGAAATCATAATTCCAGCCTCTTTAAGAGGAAAGAGTAAGATGCATCAGAGGCAATTCCCAAATAATGTAGAGTAGTACAGCATTTGCTCAACAATGAGAGGGCATCAAATGCTCAGTTTTTCTTTTACTACCAAGTGTTTTGATTTGGATTATATGGAACTTTGGAAACATGTGAACTTTAGTTGCACAATAAATTGTTATAGAATAGTAATATTCCAAACGTTTATTTTTTTGTATGATGAATTCTAGCTATACTAAGAATTGTAGTTTTCACGTTCGGATCAAAATTTCTCTGTTAAAAGAAACATTATTTTAAAATCTTAACAGTGTTGGATGAGTGCTTTTCCTCATCTGGAAAGTAACACATCTTTGAGTCTCCTGATTATATTTTAACCAGCTAAACGTATTAATCCTTTCTTGACAGGGACATAGTTAAGATTAAAATACATACATACATACATACATACATACACACATATATACACATATACATATATTGTGTGTCTGTGTGTGTTATACTAAAACATCTTCAAGGAGTAAGAGTAATTTTTTTCTCTGATAAATAATACTAGACCCTTTATTATGAGTCAGATTTTTAAAATGTTTGAATTTTTTCTCCCTTGGTTTTAGCTTTCTCTTCTTCATATTGTCTGAAAGGCAGCCTTCTGCAACATTTTCTTCTCCTCCTTGGACAGTTTGTTTTGAAATCATATCTAAAATTTTGGGTAATTCTTGGCTGAATTTTTTTCATATGTTAATCTTAGATCAGTTGAAGTTAAAACAAAATTATACCCAATAATATGTTTATAGTTCACCAATATTATAGAATTTTACTTCTCACGTAAATGTCACAACATTTTATAGAAGGGGGTTAGTTTGCCATTCACTTATTCATAATCTATACACATATAAGGAGCACTAAATATATAATGAGATATGGATACAGGTATCAAGAAGATGTATTTCCATAATCAGAAGATACAATTGAAGATAACTCTAATGTTAGCCACAGAAATAAAAGGAATGTAGGAATAAATGTAATAAAACGTACAAAATATCTTCATGTACGAAAATGATCTTTAATGAAAGTCATTTGAGAAGATTTAAGTAAATGGAAAGAGATACTGTTCTCATGGATTGGAATACTCAGTGTTGTTAAGTTGTTAATTCTCCCCAAAATGAGCTATGGATTCAATCAAATTCTAATCAAGACCCTAATGGAAGTTTTAATGGAATTTGACAAGCTAATTCTTAAATTCATGTGGAAGAGTAAAGGGCTAAGGAGAGAAAAAATAATGCTGAATAAAAAGGACAAAGTAGGAAGAATGGTATTATAACATACCTAGACGTTTTATGAAATCATAATATTGTACATTGGACCAAATGTACAAGGCCAATTGGACAAGACTGGATAGCCCAGAAAGTACCAATTTATACATGGAAACTAGATATATGACAGAGGTGACATCATTGATCATCAAAGGGATGAGTTATTTAATAAATGGCACTGGGACAAAAATGTTGAAATTGTATTCCTACCTCATAAAAGCACAAAAGCAATTCCAGATTAAGGATTTACATTTGAAATGCAAATTGGAGAGTATCTTTATGACGTAGAGAATGAGAGAATTTTCTAAACAAAATACAAAAAACGCCCTAATCTCAAAGGAAGGGGTTGATAATTATCAGCAATAATTATAAATATTAAATTTAAAATTTGTACAATGAAAGAGAAAAGAAATTAATCAAAGACCAGGGAAAGATATGTGTCACATAAATATGACAAAGGACTAGCATTCAGGATATCAAAAAAAAGAAAAAGAAAAAGACAAAAACCCACTGGAAAACAAGACAAATAAGAATTTAATTCTACTCAGTTCTGATAAAGTGAAGTTCAAATGGCCACTAAAAGCCAAAATACGGATCAGGGAAATGCAAATTAAAACTAAATACTGTTTAATTTCATACACCCATCAGACTGACAAAAAGTTCACCAACACCAAGTGTTGGTGAGGATATGGAGCAGTATAAAATTTCACAATACTGGAGAGTATAAGTTAGTACCACTTAAGAGAGTCATGGGCTTCCCTAGTGGCGCAGTGGTTGAGAGTCCGCTTGCCAATGCAGGGGATGCGAGTTCGTGCCCCGGTCCGCAAAGATCCCATATGCCGCGGAGCGGCTGGGCCCGTGAGCCATGGCCGCTGAGCCTACGCGTCCGTGAGCCTGTGCTCCGCAACGGGAGAGACCACAACAGTGGAGGCCCCCGGGCCCCCAAAAAAAAAAAAAAAAAAAAAAGTCATTTATTCGTACATACGTATTCAAGTTGTGTATTTCATAAGCGCCTAGCAATTCCAGTGGGAAGTATAATCCCAAAGAGATACTTTCATTTTGTACACAAAGTTACATGTACAGGAATGTTTATTTCATCATTGTTTATTATACTGAAAAACTGGAATCAAACTATCAATAGGAGATTGGATAAATGAGGTATTTTCATGCAATGGAATATTATGTGGCTTTAATAACAAATGAACTAGGCATATTATATACATGCATATATGTATTCATAATCACAGATGAGTCTCAAAAATATGTTTAGACTGCTCTGTATTGTTTAGGGTTACATACATATGAAATAAAATCAAAGGCATGTTTAAGAGTAATAAATACTAAATGCTTTATGAAACTAGAAATGGAATTAATGACAGGTAAGGTGTGTATATTGAATGGATAGCTCAGAGAAAAGTAGGGTGAGGCAAGGGGGAGCTCACCCAATAGCAAGTATGAACCTTGGCACAATAATTCCTCTAACAATACGTTTTATTTTATTTATTTATTTATTTATTTAATTTTTTAAACATCTTTACTGGAGTATAATTGCTTTACAATGGTATGTTTGTTTCTGCTTTATAACAAAGTGAATCAGCTCTACATATACATATATCCCCATATCTCTTCCCTCTTGTGTCTCCCTCCCACCCTCCCTATCCCACCCCTTCAGGTGGTCACAAAGCACTGAGCTGATCTCCCTGTGCTATGCGGCTGCTTCCCACTAGCTATCTATTTTACATTTGGTAGTATATATAAGTCCATGCCACTCTCTCACTTTGTCCCAGCTTACCCTTCTCCCTCCCCATGTCCTCAAGTCCATTCTCTACATCTGCGTCTTTATTCCCATTCTGCCCCTAGGTTCTTCATAACCTTTTTTTTTTCTAGATTCCATATATATGTGTTAGCATACGGTATTTGTTTTTCTCATTCTGACTTACTTCACTCTGTATGACAGACTCTAGGTCCATCCACCTCACTACAAATAACTCAATTTCGTTTCCTTTTACGGCTGAGTAATATTCCATTGTATGTATGTGCCACATCTTCTTTATCTATTCATCTATCGATGGACACTTAGGTTGCTTCCATGTCCTGGCTATTGTAAAGAGAGCTGCAATGAACATTGTGGTACGACTCTTTTTGAATTATGGTTTTCTCAGGGTATATGCCCAGTAGTGGGATTGCTGGGTTGTATGGTAGTTCTATTTTTAGTTTTTTAAGGAACCTCCATACTGTTCTCCATAGTGGCTGTATCAATTTACATTCCCACCAACAGCGCAAGAGGGTTCCGTTTTCTCCACACCCTCTCCAGCATTTATTACAATACATTTTAAACTTCTACATGGAACCTTAGCAAAACACAAAATCCTCTCGTTGTGCAAATAGTCTTTTGAATTTCTTGGGTGATACATTCAGCCTATATCAGCTTCTTCATATTATTTTAACATGTCTTTCTGTAATTGTTTTTTAAGTGTGGCACTTGAGTTTTCAGGACTGTTCTGAGTTGTAATTGATCACTGTACATGCATTTTGAATAGGGACATTTGTCTATGCAGCATATTATGTCTACTGACATGCCATTTCTCAGCTTGACAAAGCACCTCTAGAGGGCATAGGTTTTAATAAGAGAATATATTATTATTTTTTTCCATAGAAAGTGGGTGGTGTTACATTTTATAATGAAATAATGAATAGTTGAAATGACAGCTTATCACCTTACGTTTTTTATAAGCCAAATATAAAACTAGAAATAATGCTTATTAGTTTAGGCTTTATAATACTCACTTCAAGATAAATTCTAATAGGAGAATATTTACTAAATAAGTTTGCTTGTAGTCATAGTAAACAGTAACGAAAGTGGCTTCTTTGTCTTTTTCATCTAAATTTTTCTTTCTGTATCCTTTCCACTTTTCTTCATACTCTAAATTTCTTCTTGCATTCAATTGTATGAGCAAACTTACATTTTGAAACATGTAATTTTTGAAAACGTAGTTTTTTATTACTCATTTTCAATTCATTTTGATACCATTATTCCTAGTTATTCAGTAATTATAGCACAGTTCTAAAATAAATGGAGGTACAAAGATGAATGAATGCATTTTCTATAGATTCTGCCCTAGAGGAGGCCCAGTTTAGTGTGAGAACTAGACAAAACACTTCATAATGGCAAGATGTGAGCACTCAGGCAGAAGTAGGAATGATGGCAGGTCGCGTTGAAGAAACAGCAGCAAGCTCTGCTTGAGTGGGAGACAGTAGGCAGGGGACAAAGACAGCTGGTCCAAAACAGTGAGTGTGAGCTTGCTAGCAAAAAAGGATGGGAGAAGTGGTTGATAGGTGGAGCATCAAGTGCAGATGAGTAGAAGAGTGAAAGGTCTTGGCCAGTTGAAAGAAAAATGAGAAGTTCGATGTACGTGGAGTAGTGGGTGTTGGGAGAAAGTGACAGATGAAACTGGAATTTTCATTAGTACATAGGATTTGTAGTTCTTTTCTTCCATTTTGATCATTTCTGCCTGGTTCTAATATCTTGCCTTACACCACCCCTCACCCCCAAACATTTCTCAGTCATTTGAAGAGACTCACTGGTGGTTAATTTTCCTACTTCTTTTTCTCCTTTCCTAAGAACTCCTCTCCACTGTCTTGGTCATTTCCAAATATGGGAATTCATTTCAGTTACTTAATTCAAAAGATTTTATTAAAACATCTTACCTTTGGTTCAACTAAATGGTTAGCCAATTTACTAATTAAAAGGAAACTTTTTATATAGTTCAACATGTTAATAATTTAAATAAAATTGATTAATTCATCTTCTTGCTTGGTTAGTTTAACCATTCTAGAGGGGAGTTTAGTAAAGAAAATTTTGTGATGTGTAAATTCATGGAACTAGTTGACTTTAGTCCTTTTCCAGGTCTATGTCACTGTACTTGCTTCATCCTACAATCAGGAAGGAGCATCATCTTGAACTTTTCTTTGAAAAGTTCTCCTTTGAAGGATTCTAATGATCACTTAACCAGCCATTTCCCATTTCTGGATATTTTGGTAAATTTTCAGAGCATTTAGAAATCATATGCCATTTCTTTCAGTTTCAGGAAATTATCCTTTTATTTCAGAATTCTGTGATCTGTGAAATGGGTATTCAGTTGCTTAAAACACTTCAATTGTTAGTTTTATGTCCAGAATGTTTGCCCTAAACAGTTCAAAGCTAAGTCTTGTTTGTTCGCATTTAGCAACATTTTTAAAAAAAAACTTTGAATGGACTGCTTTATTAAAATAATGGAAGAACTTGGTAGAGGAAGAACTCCCAGGGAAGAGGTTAAATAATATAAATAGCTCTGCTGAGAATGCAACAAAGTTCTCTATTGTGCTGTTACCACAGCAACACCAATAATTCAAAACAAGGAAATGGAGTCTCATGTTTAATATAATACAGACCTTTCCCTAGAACCTCTGTGGTCTAGGGTTTTTCAAGGATTGGAATGTTTATCTACATATGTCTAAATTTAGATATGCCCTTTATGTAATGTGGTAAAAGAGAAGTACTTAAATTCTATATGATAGAGTCATTTAGCATTTTTTAAAATTGACTTTAGAACATCAGGAATTTTCCTTGGGCATTGTGAATATGTGCTTATGGAGAAAGACATAATCTTTTGTGCATTTCACATTCTATTTTAAAAGGTCACTTTGAAAGGTATGAAAGAGGTGTTTGGTAATTCAAGAAAGAAAAATGACTTTTTTTTCTATTGAATGTTTAACCACTGTAACAAGAGCTGCCTCTGCTATGGAAGTAGATATTCTATTCTGAAAGTCCAAATCTGGAACTCAAAAACATGGATGTGGAATTTTGGGAGTTTTAAAATAAACTTTGTCATTTTAGAAATAAATTAGAAAAACATTGAACTCCAATCTCAGGCATGTATAAAATTTAACTCACCATTCAATAAAGCACAACTAAACTGCAACAACAAAAAAAAGAGAGAAATTGTCAGTGTAAAAACATAACATACTTTTTCCTAAACGTATTTGACCCAGCATAGTCTAGATAGAGACCTTCTTTGGACTTTAAAATTTTGTTCTTCTGGGGCTTCCCTGGTGGCGCAGTGGTTGAGAGTCCCCCTGCTGATGCAGGGGACACGGGTTCGTGCCCCGGTCCGGGAAGATCCCATATGCCGCGGAGCGGCTGGGCCCGTGGGCCGTGGCCGGTGAGCGTGTGAGTCCGGAGCCTGTGGTCCGCAACGGGAGAGGCCACGGCAGTGAGAGGCCCGTGTACTGCAAGAAAAAAAAAAATTTTGTTCTTCTTTGTTAGTTACTTTGCCTTGCTGCCTGCCTGCCTGGCTTTCACACCACCAATTTGACCCTTGTTCTTACTAAAAAGTAGGCATGTAGACAATTTTGATTGTTATAATTATAAATGAAATGATGAGGGAAATTTTCATGCTCTGATCTTTTCTACCCAGTTACTTCATCATGAGGTTGATGCCAAATGTATATCCAGTATGTGTGTATGTTCACATTTCACCCATTTAATAAGGACAGTTGTTGCCTAGAAACTAGTTTTCTCAAAGGCTTAATTCATGTACTATGTGTAAATTGGTCAAATATTATTTCTTGCATGAAACTTTTATTAAGGAATTATGACTTCATTTTTCACTTATCTCTTCCACCCAGTGGTGAAAGGGGAACTCTGAGTATTGAAGGGGAATTCTCAGAGGTTCAGGAGAATAATTGTGAATCAGCCTTAAAAATGATTGAAAGGTTAGAAGGGAAATAAAAATCAAATAAAGATGTATTCATCCATTCAGCAAATATTTGTTAAGGAACTACCTCTGTCAGATATGTTTCTAGGCACTGGAGATAAAGTATTGAAAAAGACAGACTAGCCTCATGAAACTTACATATAATAAATATTTAAAGAAGGGATTTGGATAATAAAATAACCTATTGGGATTTTCTAATACTGTTATGACTCTTTCCATTCAATCATTCATTCATGCAGTATTTGCTCATGAGCAGATCAAAAATTTTGTTATGTACTCTAATCTCCCTTTCTTCATCCAATTTTATCTTTTCCAATTTTTCAAAAGGAATAACATTTTAAAAATTAAGTGGACTTCACATGTCACTTGAAAACAGAGTCAGGATTATCCATTTCAGGCCTTTGTTTTATTTTGCCATTCCCATCTGGACCTTATTGATACTTTACTTTCAGGAAGATACGCCTGAGGAAGACCAAATTTGAGGTTCTAGATGGAACAGAGCTTTGTCTGTGAGTCTGAAACAGGATCAGGCAATGATATATGTTTCATGAAGGATAATGAACTTTTTAAACGGTGGCCGTGCATTTTGTGTTATTAGACAGCATCATAACTATCCACTGACTTCTATTAATAGATTTTTCTTAAGATGAGGAAAATATTGCATGGGTTTTGTGGCCATTCTTCTTGTTCAGACTTATGCTTTGTGGAGCATGCTTTTATTGTTACTCTATTTGAGAGAGAGGCTGACAAAGGCTTCCATAACTTCCAGTCTTCAAATGATGAAAACTGAGCACCTGGTGAAGGATTTCAGGAAACCACTTACTTAATTGACTCTCTTTTCAAGTAAAATGTATTTCAAAGGATAATAGCCTAAGATTTGGCTCCAAAGCTTCAGTGGAGATGAGAAATTCTTCTGGGTGAACTGTATAGCTAATGTTCAATTACCTTAGCTTCTATTGAGCTATATTCTAAACACCTTCCTTTGTAACCATCACCTTGTGCAGAAGTCTGTATTTTTAGCCTTTAAGCAGAGCTCAAGCACTGTATTTAGACATCTGACTTGAAGACTAAAATTTGCTCAGTGAGCAGAACAAATGTTCAGAAAATAACATTTCAAGGTTAGAGTTAGTGTCCTGAATAAAATTCCTTTTCTTTTTTTTCTCCCTATTGAATATAATATAAATAATGTACCCTGACTGGCTTTCAAGATTAAAAAATCAGAGAATAACAGTGAACTTGGAGAGGGAAGAAGGAGTAATTAAAAATTGAAGGGGCTACTGTTGAACAATTGTTTCCCTGAATCTAAGTACATGTTTTATTCCTGATTCAATAGGATTATGAATCCTAAAAGGCTTTTAAAAACTGTATAGTAAAGCTTCTAGAAAAAGGACCAAAATGAGCCTATAGCCACCTTAAAAATATTGAAAGAACACACACATACACACACAATGAAGAGGCATTATAATATCCCTCTCAGAATGGGGAGGAGAAAACTATTTAAATATTGTTTTTGACTAGTTATAGTAATTGTAGGTTTCAATTTTTGGCCATTTACAATGTGCTAGTCATGGCCTGAAGGCCTTTTATGTAATTGACCTTATTGAATATTCACAGCAATTCTATGAAATAGGCATTATAAGCCCCATTTTATAAATGAGAAAATAAAAGCCAGAGTGTTTCATAACATTCCTAAGACAATATAGTTAGTGAGTAATAGTATGTTATGGATATTTCTCAGGAAAATCCCGAAATGGTGGCCAAGGCTCCTTCGTGTTGAAAAATGAAAATATTTCACTTCTTATGGGAATAGATGAGAGTGATACGTCATGATTATTAGTCTTAAACAAGACATTGCAAGGTCCCAGGACCCCTTCCAAAAAGGGAAGTCACATATTTGCACTGAGGGAAAGGGATTATCACTTGGTGAAAACTTCTTGAAGAATTCAATTCACTTGGATTGTATGTGACTTGATGAGAAACTTATCCCTTTATATCCCACAAGGCAAAAGGATGTTGTAACTGCATTGCACAGTGGGTCTATAAATCGGCCTGGGCACTCCCTCTTCTTTGTTGCCTGGTTGAGGGCATGTCTTCACTTAGTGTAGCCCAGTCTCCTTGTGAACAGCACCAGGACTGTTTAAATGATCAAATTTTCTCACCCTTGGAATTAGAGCTGAAAGAATTGTTGGAAATTCTGGATAATTTTTAGGCACTACTTTTAGAAGGGAATAAAGAACATGTGAAACCCTTTGACCTTTTTCTGATCCTTGGTGTCCAAATGCTCAAAATGCATTTCAACCCAGCATAGGGAGACATTTCATAGTAGGGCATAGTAAGGAGAGAGAGAGAGTAAATCAAAGGTGAGTTAGAGATTTATTTTTAAACTGGGTGGAATACCAAGTTTGTGTAGCAGAAAGTATAACAGCTGACTGTTATTTGGTGAAATGGTTATCTTTCTTCTTTGCAGAATGGATTGTCAGTACACATCACGTAAATGATATCTTAATTCTTTGTTTACAGTTCCAAAGGATAGCACTAAATTTTTATGTGAACTATGTTGTATTGCTATAAAACAGAGATTTTTAAGTACTAAGATATAATTCCATTTAGTCACTGAGTCAGACTTTTTTCAGAACTTTTGGAGGTTATCACCATTATTTATTGATGGGAACATTCAGCCTGGGGGATTAAATGATTTGTTCAAAGGGAAACAGTAGTAAATGGCAGGATCAGCCATATAATACTTTGAATTTTGGAAAAGTATTAAAAGCAAATCCAAACAAATCTCTCAATTCCCACGTTTGTGGAGTATTCCACCTACCCCTCCACCATCCCAGGCAAAATGAGGAGGCAGAAAACCATTACTGTGGGAGTTAGACAGATATCTGTTCAAACTCTGCCTCATGTCACTCACTATACAGCTTAGCCAATTTATCCAACCTTTGTTTTCTTAAGTGCTACTATGATCTTGTGAACACGAATAGAAAGAATTCTGGGAAGCTGCCACTTAGCTATTAAATATTTTTGCACTGTAGGATTATGAGGCCGTTCTTACTTTCGTCCTCATATACTTTTTGTATTATTTGATTTTGTGATCAAATTGTTATTTGTCGAACAGTTATAACTTTCCCGCTTTAAAGTAAAAAATAATTTTGAATTTTATTTAGTATTTAGAAATAATATGTTAAGATGTCAATTTACACACACACATACACACACACACACACATACACACACATATTACTCCTATTTCATATGTTGCGATCTTGTGTTCTGACTCCTGGTTTGGAAAAGATGGCCACTGTTATATATTCAATTGCATAGTTTTTCCAGTTATTTATTAGGTCTTATTTAATCTTTCACTATAGTCACTGTAGAGGAGTAAAGCATGTTTATTTCCCATTTTTAATCTCCTAATTTCATGATCCTCAAGGATTTTGTTCTTTAAGTTGTCTGTAATTTTAAGACTACCATAGTAGGTGAACTGTCTGGATTCCAGAAGAAACCTCTCTCTGTAGAGCTGGACATTGGCACTACAGAATTATCTGTAGTCAATTCTGGTCCTCCATTTACCAAATATGAAGACTTAGTCAATTTACTTAGTCTTTGGGTAAATTAGTCTCTTCATCTGTAAAATAAATGTAAGAAAACTGAACCCTCAGAATTGTTGTGATAATTAAATGAGTTAAAAATTTCAAGCATCTGGTATTATGGAGACTAGATAAAGATAAATTACTTTCTCTTTCACTTGGTTTAAATCTAGTACTCAGTATTGCTGTTGTCCCAGGTAAAATTTTGCTTATTAGTTTTGTGATAAATTGGATGTGAATTTTAGCAGTCTGCTAATTTTAAGAGTAATTGAATCTCTTGTGGAGTTACTAGAAAGATGACCAGCTGACAATCTTTTCTTCATTAATGTGAGGCTGATTTCAGCCTAAGTATTCTGTGTTGTCAGGCAGCCTTTACTTTATCAAGGGAGAAAATAAAATCCACAAAGCTAAAGTAACAATAAAATAAAATTGGTCCAAAAGATCAATTAAAGGGCACTGTGATACATAAGATTCTAGCACTCATGAAAAGTACAAATATTTTTGCAAATATTTTTGATGTCTTCAGATATATTTATTTATTTTTTGCCCTGGTGTTCAAAGTAGAAAACTTGCTTTTAAAAAAAGGTAAAAAGAAGAGTATAAATTTTATCTATAATCATACCATTCAGAGATAATCCTTCTTCACATTTTGGGCTTTTAAAAAAATTCTGTTTTCTATCTAATATGTAGATACATTTTACATGTGAAGTCTGAAGGTGTGAGTGGTGTGTGTGTTTGTGTTCCAAGATATGGATAATAATACATACATGTTTTTGTATCTTTTTTTCCTTACTTAACATTGTATTATGAACGTTTTTAGTGTCATTAAATATTTTTAATGTCATGATTTATAGAAGTTGTATCATAATCCAACCTATAATTATACCATGATTTCCTTTATTATTCCCCTTATATTCAGGATATAAACGGTTTGCAGTTGTTCAAATTTTAAAATAAGTGTGATAGACATTCACTTACATAAATCCACATCTTTAATTTTTTTTCTTCAGAAATGATTCCTAGAAATACAGTCACTCTCAAAGAGTGTGACTTTTAAAAAGATTCTTGATATACTGTGACAGTTTTTTTTTCCAGGAAAGGTGTACCAATTTACACTCTCATCAGTAGTATACAAGAGTCCTTTTCACATCATATGCTGTCATCATCATGCATTAGCATCAATTGATAGGTAAAAACATTAATCTTTAATAATTTGCATTTATTTGATTACTAGTGAAGTTGAATACTACATGTTATATTATTGAGGAAGACACACACACACACACACACACACACACACACACACACAAACACACAGACCCGAGGATGGTTTCCCTTTCTTTTTAGCAAGTATTAGATATGTTGTATTCTTATGGCAGTTATAAAAATTATTTGAATATATGTCAATAAGCAAAATCTTGGCTGAAAATAATCACTTTAGCAGCAAGTTTAATCAAATGCTTAAAGCATTTAAAAGAGACTACATTTGGGATGCTTCCCTCAGAAAGATGTGTTGCATGATACTAGGCTTATGAGATAGCTTTTCATATCTCCTTTTATGCTGGGCAATTGGTAATTTTGTTGTGTTTACCCTGGGTTCCCCAAAAATGTTGAACTAGCAACTTTTGAACCTGCAGCCATCTGCTTTTGTCATCGAAATTGAAAGATATAACTGAAAGGAAAGATTTACTTCACAAACTGTATAGTCTTCTGATTCTGAAGAATTGAAATGAATAAACCTGAAAACATGTTTAAGGACTGAAGCTTCAGTAAACATAGAGCTTAAGACTGGAGAAAGGGTGAATTTGCTTTCAAAGTAAGCACCAGCAGGACTGTGCTCCCTAACAGAAAATGAGGTAACATCTCCAAAATTATATCATCACTTCCACACCAATTACTATGATTCTAACAGTTACTTTCTATACAGTCACTGATACATTTTTATAATTTGCAAAAAATCAGTAGTAATTGCAGAATTTTTAGGGTGTATAGAGCATGCTTTAAATGGTCTTATTAGGTATGATTTTTAAAAAGATGTTAGCTTATTTTTCCAGGATGTCAATCTTGATGCCCAGCAGGATCAGCTTTGAAACATTTCTAGTTAAATAAGTCTAATTTGGGGGAAAATAAGTTGCACAGGCTCAGCGGCCACGGCTCACGGGCCTAGCCATTCCGCGGCATGTGGGATCTTCCCGGACCGGGGCACGAACCCGTGTCGCCTGCATCGGCAGGCGGACTCTCAACCACTGTGCCACCAGGGAAGCCCGAAAATAAGTTTTTAAAGGAGTAAAATGTGATCCAAGTCTTCAGCAGACTGAAGGATAAGACTGGCTTATAAAGAAGAGAGGTCTTATAAGGTATTTCTTAAGCCTTAGAGGAAATTAATAAAATAATTTTATTGAATTCAAACATGACTCAGCTTCTAATATTAATTTTGTAAATAGGGAATAGCTAATTAAATTATTAAAGACCATTTTAAAGGTTAAATTATTATTTAGCTCATAGGGAAATTTATTTTTTACCTCTTTTAAAGCCTTAGATCAATACACAATTATTAAGTGCTTTCTGTGTTATTCATTCAGTCTTAAATCCTGCCTGTGTGAGCTCTGGCTATCTAATAAAGGAGATAAAATAATGACCTATATATCTGGAACACAAGGTAATGAATCCTATTACTTGGCTACATCCCTCTTCTGATTTGCAGACAGCTTAATTTTTACATCTGATCTTTAGCCAGTTCCCGAGATGGAGCAGAATTGAGTATTTGAGAGATACTTCATTTGTTTATGCATTTCAACTGTGGTCCTTTATGAATATCTTCATAGAGTTTTCATAGTTACTTTCCTCTGATTTTTTTAAAAATTAAAAACTCTCTAGCACTTGTTTCTTACTATAAAACCTTAGTTCACTTTGGGAAAATTAGAAAATACTGAAGAGTAAAATAGAAAAAAAAACCATATTCATGGAGAATTCCTGTTAACACATTGGCAGCTACTCCAGAGTCTATTCTGTATCATTCATCTATGAATGTTTTTACAAGATGAGACCAAAGTCTTGGTCACCTGCATGTTACATCATATCTTTGAAAATATGTATTTTGTAAATGTCATTATAGTGTTTTTTATTGAGCAACTAATACCTAAGGCAGAGATCATGTCAGCCTGCAGACAAATTTTATGTAATCTGAAGGGTGTTTGCCAGTCTTTTGAAAAAGGAGATTTCACATAAAAATCCAGTTATTTATTTTCTCTTGAAAAATGGGGGGCTTCCCTGGTGGCGCAGTGGTTGAGAGTCCACCTGCCGATGCAGGGGACACGGGTTCGTGCCCCGGTCAGGGAAGATACCACATGCTGCGGAGCAGCTGGGCCCGTGAGCCATGGCCGCTGAGCCTGCGCGCCCGGAGCCTGTGCTCCGCAACGGGAGAGGCCACAACAGTGAGAGGCCTGCGTACTGCAAAAAAAAAAAAAAAGAAAAAAAAAAATGGGAAGCCTTGCAGTGCTCAAAATCTGCTTGCCCGAAGTTAGTGGGAGCCAGATAGGGCTGCTGATGGTTCTTGGGTGACAGCATTTTGTACGTTGCAATCTTTTAGAGTTGGATCAACAGATAAAAAGTATTTTATTTCATTAAAACGTGTCTTACGTCCTTCATTTTCTTCTCATTTATTGCAGATATTTTCACCTAGAAAACTGCTTATAGCTTCCTCAGAGGACATTAAATTTTCCCTCATCCAGAGGCACATATCTACCACTTTGTCATGTGTTTTAATTGCTAAACTCCAGAGGAAGAGAATCATTCGGGCCAGGGCCTCACATTGTGGAAGTATCTATATCCGGTAGACTGGCTCCATTCCAGACAGAATAATTTATCAACAAATGAAACACCAGCTACTTCCCACACATCCTCTGACTGCATTAAAAATCACTCCCTTTCCCACCCAACTGATGGAGTTTGCGTAGAGTATGGAGCTGACATACATTCTCTCTTCTCCTCCTCTTCATTTTGTTGAATCACTGGTTTCTGTCATCTGTTAGGTTTCTTATTAATACTAATAAAATGTTCATTCAGTAACTGTCTCATGTCTATGAACTAGATATCATCAGTGTCTTTCCCCTCAAGTTATGCTGTTTTTATGAAGTCGTGCTGTAGCAGGGAAGTGAGCTGGAAAACTGATTTTGTGTCTGTAGCATCAGGTACTATTTAACCAGTGGGAGGGACTGATAAAATTAGTAAGTTGACTAACCACTTCCCTTCCTTGTGGTTCTTTAATATTATAACGGATACAGAAAAGTTCAGAAGGACTGGGCTAGTTTTCGAAACCACAGCACACTTTGGCAAAGAGGGAATGCACAACAGAACGGGTAAGTTTCTTTCTTTTAATCTCCTAAGAGAACTGTGAAAAGGATATTGGGGTGGAAGTTTTAAAGTTTGATTACACAAATAGTCTTTAGTAATTTCTATGGAAAGATAAACCTGTTAGGAGGAGGGAAGCAAAAGGTTTTCCAATCAGCAGCCGTAGCTCTAACAACAACAGACATTCGAGTGAGCAAAAGATTCAACTCCAGGAAAGTCTTTATTGTTCCAGATAGACAAGACTAAAATATTCTGAGGGGAGGATTCTTGTATTCATAAAATTTTTGACAAGTAAGTTCCTGCACCCTCAGTTCTTGAAATCCAGACTTTGGAATTGTCAGCAGAGGCATTGACTTACTGAGCTCAAATGTCCTTCTGGATCCTGTAACAGCTTAAGATCTTAGGTTATCTTCTCTGTGGTTGAAATGTTTATTGCTTTTAACTTTTTATTTTGGTAAATCTCAAGCACAAACAAAAGTAGAGTGAACAGTGTATAGATACCTCGTGCACCTATCACACAGCTTCAAGAGTTATGAAGTCAGCACCCATGCTGTTTCATCCACACCTCTGTGGCACTTTAGTCTAGCTGAATTGCCATGTTTGAAATGTGCCATTGTGAACATTAAATGAAATAGGCCGAGAATCTCCTGAAGGCTTATACCAGTTCAGTAATGTAAGTTTTAGAGAAATATTTTTTTAGAAAATTCAATTATGAGTCAGAGAAAGCAAAACCAATTTTCCAGTGGCTGCTTTACCAGTGGGATTGGGAGTAGAGGATAGTAGTTCAGATCATGGACTCTGGAGCTAGACTGTTTGGGGTTCAAATTTTGATTCCATTGCAATTCAGTGTCCTTGTGGAAGTTTCACAATGTTCTTAATGCCCTGGTTGGTTTCCTCACCTGACAAATGAAGATAATAGTAGAACTGATCTTTTCAGGTTAGAAAACAATGAGACAGTGCCTGTAAAGACTTTGCAACTTGCTGAGAGCAGAGAGTGCTCATTGTAGGTTAATCCCACAGCTGTTTGCTGAAATTATTAGAGGGATAGTAGGAATGAGATTCATTCAAATAGGAAGCAAACGCATGCTTGAGTATACTTGGTTGTCTTCTGACCATTGTTTTTCTCCTGGTTATTTGATGATGTGAGGCTAAGAAAAAAGTCCGCTGAGATGTCTTTCTAGCTCCTGCGTCCAGAAAACTCTTCCCCACCAACCCTGAATTAGTTCTGTCTGAAAAGAAGATCAAAGCTGGTCTTGTCCGTCCTCTCACTTTGAAGATGAGGGAGTAGAAATTTGTCTAAGCTCGCAGAGCAAGGAGTAGTCGATCTGAGGGAAGAGTCATGGGCTTCTCTAATCCCTGAAAGGGGGTGTGTTGTAGTTCGGTTTGGGCAGCCCTGCTGAGCCTGAGAGGCTGCCTCACATCTGAGCTCATGTCCTTTCCTCTCAGAGACAGAGCTCTCCATGCTTGACTCCACCCTCCAAGGCCACAAGCTGCCTAGATACTGTTTTCATTAGTAATGAAGATGGAGAAATTCTAAAGATGGCAACAAATGAGAAGTGAGGACCTTCCCTATTCTGTTCCTTCTCCATAATATTAATACAGATACTAATGGCTGCTATTTATTTATTTTATTTATTTTTGGCTGCATTGGCTCTTTGTTGCTGAGTGCGACCTTTCTCTAGTTGCGCTGAGTAGGGGCTACTCTTCCTTGCGATGCGCAGACTTCTCATTGCGATGGCTTCTCTTGTTGCAGAGCACGGGCTCTAGGCATGCGGGCTTCAGTAGTTGTGGCTCGCGGGCTCTAGAGCGCAGCTCAGTAGTTGTGGCACACGGGCTTAGTTGCTCCGTGGCATGTGGGATCTTCCCAGACCAGGGCTCAAACCCATGTCCCCTGCATTGGCAGGTGGATTCTTAACCACTGTGCCACCAGCGAAGCCCCCAATGGCTGCTATTTATTCAGCATTTACTATGTGCTTGATACTGCACTGGGTGATGTTTTCATAGATAACATATATAATATAGATAAGGGAACTGAGGCACGGAGACTTTAAGCAATTTACTTTGATTACCCAGCTAATAAGAGACAACCAGGATTTTGTTCCAGTTCTGTCTGACTTAACCACTTCTTAGAGCATCTGTCCATAAGAATCAGTTTACTCATACGTGTGCAATCAAAGTGCATCCACGACTTTGCTCGTAGCCTTCCTGAAGGTGAAAGTCATCAATAATCCTTTAAAGCAAGTTGAATGGAAAAGCTTTTGTCTAGCAATAGACAAAATTTTTTCCCACAGTGAATTTTCATAATGCCTAATTATAAGCTGGAAATTTGTCAGAAATCTTGACAAATACAGAGGCTAGTGGAGGTGGGGGTGGAATTACCACTGTAATGAAGTAAATATTGAACTGAGAGGGTAAAAAAAAGAAATGCTCTTTTAGTAAATTAACCATACCTCAGTGGTGGATTTTGTTTATAAGGTCGCCGCCATTTGTTTCTCTTGAGTTTTTGTAAACGATGGGTGAAATTCATCTAAGTCAATTTTCTAGAACATTCAGTGCTGTTGTAAAACAAATGATAAACACTGATGTGCTGCAGAAATAAAAATTGGCCGAATCTTTTGGGAGGTGCTGCAGAGAACTGGGACATGCACAGTCAGACATTTTAGAAACCTGGAATTAACTTTCAGTGCTCTTTCTTTTAGATTACTGGTACAACTGTAAAAATAGAACCAAATGTGTGAATGAAGGGAGAGGTTAATTTCACAACTTGGGAGAATTTTTTTTTTTCCCTTCAGTGGAGTAATGGTGTTTAAAGAAAATTTCCTTCACTGAAAGGGACACTGTCTGGAATTTCCAGATAAAAATGAAAACATCAGATATAAAATGACTGACTTCTCTTATCAGCAATTGGATACATTCAGCAATCTTTCACCTTTACTTTTATCTTTCCTTCATTGAGTGCAGTACTTTTGTCATCTTGATAGAATCGGCTAAGCTTTCCTTATAGAAACATTGGAAGAGATTTGAAATCCTGCTATCTTTTTTGCAGAGAAGTGGGGGAATAAATGGAGTTGAGGCTGCCGGTGGGGGAGGCAGTGAAGTGGGAAGGATCATTGTTATAAAGCGTCCTTGGACTCTTAAACCTTGGAGAAAGCAAAGACGCAGTTTAGTACTGGCGACTGCAAACCATTCTTTCCAGAATTGTTCCATTAACTGTGTGTGTGGTTGTTTTTCCTCTAATATCCGTTATCTCATAAGAACACATGATTCACAATGAGAAAAGTAGGATTCTGGGTTGGAAATTTCCGTATCCATCTATGGTTCAGAAGTACCATTTAGCTTGTCAGGGTCCCCTAAGTCTGTATGCACTAATGTGATTTCTGATGGGTTTGGTCATCCCCACTGGATGACAGTACCAGTGAGTGCCTCATGCTCCCAAATCCTCCATTTCTGTCCTAATATTTAACATTTATCCTGCTTTTATGGTACTGCTGTTTGGGGATTAAAAGTTTTATTAAAAGTCTTAAATAACTAAAGCATTATTTTTCCTTGAGATGAGTTCTCTCTTTTTTGTTCTTTCAGCCATTTAGTCACAATTTTTTAGTGTCACCTGCCCTGCAGTTTCAGAGATCAATAATCACAGCTCTTACCTTCAGAAAGCTTACAGACCAGTAGGTGAAACAAAGTTGTATGAAGTGAGTGAAGCTATAGTTCATAAAATATTTTCTATCTTCCTTGGACCAACTACACTGGGAAGGCAGTGCGTGTGTGGATAAGAGATAAGAGAGCCACGGTTCAAATCCTATTACTCTGTGATTTTGGGTATCTTACTAACCTTACTAAGCCTTGATTTCTTTACCTGCAAAATGATACCGAGCTCCTAGGAGTGTTGTATGAATCATATGGTATGATACATGTTAAATATTTATATAACATGTCATATATAATTTTGGGGTTCAGGGAGATTCTCTCTTAAAAGCGGTTCACTTTAAGATGAGTCTGAATGACATAGAAAGATCCTTCTAATCACAGGGGAGCTACATGTGCCAAAATGGTAAAGAGTTTGGCCTCTCTGAGAAAGAGAGTAAAGGCCAGTGTGGTTGAAACATGTAAAAGGGGGAAAGTTGCTTGGAGGTGTAAGGAGTCCAGATTGTTCAGAGCCTAGTATGTCATGGCAGAGAGGTTGCATATTATTCTAAGTGCAATCAGAAGTGATTGAAAGTTTATGCAGGAAGTTGCATGATCTGAATATTATTTTTAAATTAGTTACAGAGTAGAGAACACATTCTCAAGAAGCAAGATTAAGACACATGAAAACAGGTTAGAAGACCCTTAGAGTAGCCTAGTCTAGAGATGATAGTAGCCTGGAATAAATAGTGCCAGTGGACAGAGCTGAGGGATCCAGTGTAATCAATAGGATTTTTTTTTTTTTTTTTTTTTTTTTTTGTGGTACACAGGCCTCTCACTGCTGTGGCCTCTCCCGTTGCGGAGCACAGGCTCCAGACGCGCAGGGTAAGCTAAGCAGCCATGGCTCACGGGATCTTCCCGGACCGGGGCATGAACCCGAGTCCGCTGCATCGGCAGGCGGACTCTCAACCACTGCGCCACCAGGGAAGCCCCAATCAATAGGATTTGGTAGGGAATTGGATGTGAAAGTAAGAGTGAGGAAAATGGCAATTATGATTCTGTGACATGAGCAGCTGGGTCAATGGAGTTGTCATATATGAAGATGGGGCAAACTAGAAGAGAAGCCTTGGACATCTCAGTTGAAATGCTTTTGAAAGATTCAAGGGAATATGTCAAGTGACATGTAGATGGTATGTGAAGCCATAGAAATAGATGTGATCACCTAGGGAGATGGTATGAAGTGAGAAAAGCTGAGGGCTCAGTACTCAACCATGGAAAACTCTGAAATTTAAAAGACATGTAGAGGAGAAGTAAACAGTAAAGGAATGAATAAGTAGTAGCCAGAGAAAAGAGAAAACCAGAAAGCATAGAATATTCAGGAGAATTGAATGGTTACCCATATCCAATGCTAATTAAAGAGCTAATAAATTATCAAAAAACATCATGGGATTTGGTAATGTGAAGCTCATTGGCATACAATAAGTAGACAGAACATTTAATTTCTTTAAGATGTTATTACATTTTGACATACTGACTAATCAATTTACTATTGACTAATTCAATTAATACATAAGATTAATTCTATTTGAGTCATGTTATTTCCCTAAGTGGCAATATATTCATGTTTCCTTATTTTATTTTCACGTAACTGTACAGTATTCAGGGAATAATAATAAAGTATTTATGCCAGTCTAAATTTATTTCCCCCAAAGTGTAAATTGCTTGAACTCAGCACTTTCTTCCTATTTGTATTTTCAATGTCAAGGCGGCTAGGTACTGTTGAGGGCACCTCTAGGGGGTGCCATTCACATAGTCAGGTGGTTCTCAACTGTGGACAGTTTTATCTTCTGGGGATATTTGGCAAAGTCTGGAGACATTTTTGAATGTCACGTTTGGGGCCAAATATGCTACTAACTTTTAGTGGGAAGAGGCCAGGGACGCTGCTAAATATTCTACAATACACAGGGCATCCTCACAAAACAAAGAATTATTTGGTCCAAGATACCAATAGTGCTGAGGTTGAGAAACCTGACATTGACTATGATGCAGACCTGCTCAGCGCCTACCATGAGGTGTTGGCAGTCATAGTTCTTGACTTGAGTTTTTCTGCAAAAGAGTAGGGATCTCTTACTGTGTTTTTCATGGTCTACCAGTAAGTTTGTATAGTAAGTAATCTTTGAATTTCATTTTTATCCTGAGACTTGGTAGAAAGAAGTGAATCAATAAAAGTAAAGTGCATTTGTATGAACTGCCTCTGCAGAATTAACTTTTAACAGAATTTGTCTGTGTGGTGACAAGTAGAAGACAGTGCTCCACCCAATGGATGTTAGAATTTTACATCAGAGCTGGAACCTTTAAGTAGAGTTAGTTCCAATGCTAAAGTGTATATTAAGGAAGTCTTAATGTTAAAAAATAATTTTGAAAGTTATTAGATCCATTTTTAAAAACCCTAAAAGGTCCCATCCCTTTCTCTAAAAATAAACATTTTTGCTTTTAGTTTATTATAAAATAGTTCATATATCTAAAATTGTGTGGAAGTATATATAAATATAATAAACTACTAGGAACACATAACCAATTTAGGAAGCTGAATATGACCATTACCAATGAAGCTTCCCGTGTGACTTCTCATCCCCTTCACTCACCCAAAGGTAAACACGATTCTGAATTTTTGTTTATTGTTTCTTTAATTCATATTAAAGTTTTACTATATATATATGTACTTATATATAAACAAGGTATGAAATTAGAGTTTTTTAAATGCTTATGTCTATGAAATTAGAACATTATCTTACACCATACACAAAAATCAACTCAAAATGGACTAAAGACTTAGGCATAATACCTAAAACTATAAAGCTCTAAAGAAATAATATAGGGGGAAAAGTTCACATTATCAGCCTTGGCAATGATTTTTTTGGATATGACACCAAAAGCACAGGCAACAAAAGCAAAAATAGGCAAGTGGGACCACATCAAACTAAACAGCTTCTGCACAGCAAAGAAAACCATCAGCAGAATGAAAAGGCAGCTTATGGGTTGGGAGAAAATATTTGCAAGCTCTGATAAGGAGTTAATATCCAAAAAATATAAGGACCTCCTACAACTCAATAGCAAAAAAGCCAAGTAACCTGATTAAAATGGGCAAAGGACTTAAATAGATATTTTTCTAAAGAAGACATACAAATGGCTAGCAGGTATATGAAAAGATGATCACTCTTGCTAATTATCGGGAAAATACAAATCAAAACAATGATATATCACCTCACAGTTGTTAGATGGACACTAAAGAAACAAAATAACAAGTGTTGATGGTGTTGCGGAGAGATTGGAACCCTTACGTACTATTGGTGAGAATGTAAAATGATGCAGCAGTATCTAAAACAATATGGAGGTTTCTCAAAAGTTAAAAAATAGAACTACCATGTGATTCAGCAATCCCATTTCTGGGTATTTATCCAGAAGAATTGAAATACTGTAGTGTAGTATTACACTTAAAAAATTGTTAAGAGAGTAGATCCCATGTTAAGTGTTTTTTCCACAATTTAAAAAAATGTCTATGCCTGTAGGATGGATTGGCAAGGGGAAGAGTGGAAAGAATAAAATGAGGTCAAGGACTGTTTTAGAAATGTAGACACGTGGCTGTGAGGCTTTGCACCAAGGGTGAGAACAGTGGCACTGTTAGAAAGGATTAGACATCTTTTGTGACTATATCCATGGGAAAAGGATGAGCCTAAGATCAAAATGACTGTTTTAAACATGGTGGTAGAATGGAGGTTTTATTAACAGAAGTACAGAAAGAGACAGGGGACAAGAAACATACAGAGTGAGATTGATTTTGTACTCTGCCTTCCTTCAAGAAGATCGAAGTACCATGTTCATTATCTGGACCTCTCTTTGCTATGGCAACAGGACATCTAAGAGTTTGTTCTCTCAGAGCAATTCCAGATAGGGATATAGTCGTTGTTGAGATGCCAGAACTGGAGACAGATATTTGCGAGTCTTCAGTGTGGGGTGCAAGTTGAAGCCATATGAAAGGAAAAGTAGGGACAGAAGGGATTTTACGCTTGGTGAGTGCCCATAGGTAATGGTGGGATTAACAAAAACAAAAACTATGAGCTTTTTCTATTGTTTTTTGCTTATTTTTGTTTTAAAATCAATTTATTTCTATTCCATATGCTTCCTCTGTCTTTCTCTCTTCACAATATGCATTCTTGTAGTGGATTAACATTCAAAACTAGGTTGGATTCTTGTGACGAGACATATGATATGGTTTGATTTGGAATTCTTATATTACTTGGAACAAGTTTTTAATCCTGTTCGAAAAGGACTGTAATTTATCGGAAGAGCCATAAGTGGCATCAGTGCTAGGTAAAATTGTGACATCAGCAATGTTTGTTTCTGGGGCTGCCATTCCCTTTTTTATTGGTTTCTTTGATCCTAAATTTTTACCTCTTCAAAATAAGAAGTTGATCTAAATAATGTGGAAAATCATTTAAAGACATTTTTTCTACCTTTTGAGCGTTTCTCGTTTTATGAACCTTCTTCCTACCTGTTAGGGCCTAAGCCTAAGGGATTCACTCTGCTCTTTCCTCTCTCACACCCAATTTAAATGTTGCAGTGCTACATTCCCTTTTCTCAGAGGCCTGCTAGTTACTAATGCTAATGTGTCAAGTCTGTATTATTCACAGTAATTCACAATACGCTATTATTGGCCTAATGTATTCATTCCCAGATGGTATCTTCACTGGGGTCTTCATGTCTGCACCTAAAGTGGAGCTTAGTGGAGGACTATTCAGGAACTGTGGCAGATGTAAGCCAAACAGGTCTATATTAGTATTATTTCTTTGTACAAGTACCTTTTTGGTCCATATTTATCTAACCTTTATCAACATAACGATAGAAATTTAAGAAAGACCTAAATTTTTACATCTTTCTTACGTGATATGCTTTTCAGAAGAAATTTTTACTTTGAAAGTGGTTAACTTTCTTTTATTCAGCTTACACTTGAATTAATGAACTAGGTTATTAAGTCAATTTTTATGTTTATTATGTTCCCGCATAGGACAGGCTTAGGCATATGCTACAGCTGCTGGGTATTTTAACTATTCCCATATGAAAAGTTATATAAACAAATAGTAAACCTGCTAGTTTAGATTTATCTATAAGAAAACTAAAATTTTATTAAAAATATTATACCAGAATTTTGTGGTTTTGCAAAAACACCACGAGTGAAAACCCAGTAGATAGGATAAATAGTATTTTATATTTACAGTTAGAACTGAATCTGTTTGGTTCAAGATGATAAGAGTTAGATTTTTAAACTTTTTTGGAGCCTAACATTTCTTGTTTCCAAAAGAATAAAGATATTTAAATAATTAAAATCACTTTGTTATTAAAAACTGAATTAAGATGACAGTGAAAGAACAGCCTCAGGTATGTGACTCTGCATTTTAAAGTGGTACATTTAATGTTTATGCAAGAGTAAGAGTTTTTATAAAAAATTTATTTTAAAAAGTGATTAGCACCTTGGATGTACAGCTCCTAAGATTTTTTTTTTTTTTGGTAACACTGCATAAAATTTAAAGCATTTTTTGCTTCAAAATTTGACCTACTTAGAAAAGTTCTGATAATTCCAATGTAATGTATTCCCTCAGTTTTGTAAACGCCTTGGGTAATGTATTGGAGAGGCAAGTAATCTCATCAAGAAGCGTAATGGACCCTATCGAATTTCAAGATATATTTTTTTCTACTACTTCTGCTTCAAATTTAGTTCTGTGTTTAATGATACCACACTCTACTGGTAAGCGTACTTTTCCAAGTAGTTTAACTCTCTTTGCATACAAATGGTGTTTTGGTCTGGCTGTCATTGCAGATCTTTTCCTTGAAATGAGGTGACATAATTTGATTTTTTACAAAGTCAGAAAAAAAAGTATTTGTTCATCTTGAGAGGTTAGAGAAAGAAAGATTGTCACTGAATAAAATGCATGGCCTGACACAATTCGAAAAATGGGTTGGTGCCAGCTAGAGAAAGCTGGAAGGAACTCTTACTTGGTTGAAAAGTACGATTGATCTGGTAGTAAAGGAAAATCTCCAGGATCAGTCATGTGGGGCTTTGTAATGGAGAGGAAAGGATACCAGTTCACACTGGTATCCTTAGCAAACACTTTTCCCTGCTGGATTCCAGTGAGCTGCATGTTTTAGTCATAGGTGTTAAATTTTGAAGGCTTCTCAAGAGACTCTCTTGACAAGTAAAATAGTCTTTATTATGTAAACTTTTACAGCTAAAATACTTCAGGTCCTGAGAGATATTAAGCAACTTTCCCAGGAACTCAGATATCACCACCCTAAAATTTGAGTCTTCTTCCTTCTACTGCTGTCTCTCTCTAGATGCTATACTGACTTTTCCAAGGAATGTCAAAAATAGGATCTGATTTTAACAAGTGGAAAGTGTCCTTCTGTAAATGTCAGGTTTGCTTTGACTTACATATACCTTAATGAAGAAATACAATGAACTGAAGGATGATTTAAAAGCAGCTTGGGGGGCTTCCCTGGTGGCGCAGTGGTTGAGGGTCCGCCTGCCGATGCAGGGGACACGGGTTCGTGCCCCGGTTCGGGAGGATCCCGCATGCCGTGGAGCGGCTGGGCCCGTGAGCCATGGCCGCTGGGCCTGCGTGTCCGGAGCCTGTGGTCCGTAGCGGGAGAGGCCACAGCAGTGAGAGGCCCGCGTTCCGTAAAAAAAAAAAAAAAAAAGCAGCTTGGGTAAGCCACTACAAAAATATATTTAATAGTATATAAAATATGTTTCTGTGCTAAGTAGAATAAATCAGATTATAAAGCAATATATTAATTATATATGGATGATTTTTCTTCCAAAATAAAATTAAGACATCCACAAGAACAAACTGATTCAGTTTTTTAGTTTGCAAATATCATCTTAAGTAAATATAAGTAAATATTTTAATAAATACATATTTTAAAGTTCTTGAACTATATACAACACAAAGTATTCCAAGTAAACATGTAGGTTAAAGTTAGGCAAAGCCTTATCTTGGCTGTACATGCCAGGAAAAAAAATTTCCTTCATATTTTGGAAGACAAATATGATTTCATATATGTAATTGACAAAAAATTACTTTTAGGAGAAACACAACCATTTTACTAATGGTTATGAAACAGCAGTTGAAAACTCTGAAATCATGGATTCTAGGTAATAATAATAAAGAATTGCTTGCACAGTTCTTCATGAACCATGCTGAGAAAAATACTGTCAAGAAAGAACTCAGTACAGTTAAATAATTTAATTTGGTTTTCAAAACTGAAGTTAAGAAATGCAAACATTTTTGTCCTTTAGGGAAAAACACTTTCCCTGCAATCAGTTTTTTAAAAATAAACTGTTTATTGCATATGCATCTGAAGACCACATCATACTCATTTTCTGTAAAATTGCTTAAAGAAATATTACCTCAAGTTAAATGTTCAGTTGGAACTTACCAGCTTCTCAACATAAGGTATCAGAATATTTTAAGGTCATATTATCATGAGCTGTTGTCTAAGTGCATAGATATAATGTCTATATACTCAAATGGAACAATTTAATTTAAGTGTGGTAGTTGAAATTATGTTTTATGATAGAACATGAAATTGTCTTTATTTTGAATTTACACTAAATATAATTATAGGAAAAAACAATCCAGACACATTAGATTTTTTTTTTTCGCTTGAAGTGCTTTAATCTTCTATTTTATTCCAGAGACATTAGTTTTCATTTAGTATCCCACTGAGATAGTAAATAGCTTAATATTTTCTTTCATATTACTATCTAAGCATTTAAATGTAGAAAGAGACCAAAACTTTGACTCCTACTGCATTTGAATATATGAATTTATATATATGTGTGTATAAATATACAACAATAAACGTGTATAGAATGCGTCACAATATTATTTTTATTTGTAACTCATGAAATACAAAATAAAGAAATCAAAATTATCTGCTCTCAAGTGGGGAGTGCCATCCCCTTCTCACATTTCTCTACCAGGTACTCTTGTTCAATAATGAAGGTGAGAGAATGATGCAATAGGAAAAGTCTACCTTGTTATTTAGATGTTCTCAGGTGATAAGGTCTTAGCACATGTATGTTTTCCTATTCCCTCTCAACTGCCACAGAGTTCAGTACTTAAGAAGATGGATTTTGTATAAATCTTCTACTTTGGTACTTTTGTGCATGTGCATTTGATTAAGTGATTCACTTTAATGTTTCGATGACTCTGAAGTCATATGTGTAGGTCTCTGAAATCTACAGTACTCAGATATTAAGAACAGAGGTGTCACCAGTTGGCAGTTTCCTTAAGTGGAAATTTCTCTTCTAACTTTAAGAGCTCAAGTTGCAATTAAGTAGACAATGTGCATGTGATTAATAATACTCCCCAGTCTCCTTGTTTGTTTACACTCTTGGGTCAGTGCTGCTGATTTTATGCACTTAATTGACACTTGTGGCGTATGCCCATGTGCACAGTTCACTAATAATGGTTCCGATGGGGACTCACTTGGCATATGTAATTTTTATGCATCATTTCAGTCAGCCCATGAGAAAAAATCCAGATGATGATACCAAGTATGTGATTTTTTTGGTTAAGTCATTGCTAATGTGTGGTGTGATTGGAGCTGGGGCTTGAGACATCATGGAACGGGCATTGGTCTTGAAGCCAAGATGATCTGGGTTTTAACATAAACAATATCCTTGACTAGCTCAGTGACATTTGCAAATTGAGTTTACCTTTCTGAGTCTCAGTTTCCTCATCTATAATGTCTACTTTGTAAGGTAGTAGTGAAGGTAAAATGAAATACTTTATATAAAGCTGGAGCCTAACCTTCCAGAAGACATAGGTAAATTGACTTTATGAGTCTCAGTTCCCTCATCTACAGTGTCCACTCTATAAGATGATAGTAAAGGTAAAATGAAATAATTATGTAAAACTAGAAACTAACCTTCTGGAAGGCATAGACAGTGTCTGGTCTCTAGTACAGTGTTTGGGGCATTAATAAGTACTCAGTAATTCTTTGTTTGAATTAATTAAGGCACTTAGAAGAGTAGGTGTTGAAGAAATATTAGTTCCATGCTTTTCTGTTTTCGGAGTTCTATATCTCAATTTACTAGCTAACAATCGTCAAAGACTTCAGTTCAGTAACTTTATTTGGCGGTGGGGGTCCTAATTTCCCACATAATACAATATTAAGTGTGATTTTGTCAGTTGGTCTTTTCATGGCTTTTCCTAAAGGCATATGATTTCACTGGATGCAGTGGCAAAAATTAGCCACTAAGAGGTTGATAATTTTTCATAGAAAGGGCAGAACATGAGTTAATGTAATTAAGTGTGTGGTAAATTTATCCCCACTGTAACATAGTCAAGTAAGTAGCATAATAAGCTGTTAAGTTTTCAGAGATGGCAAAGGGTAGCTGTGGAGTGAGACCTTAGATTCTTTTCGTTGAAAAGCATAGGTGTTGGAGTCTATTGCAGAAAATGTTAGCTTTCGAAATCCTTTTTGTTCTTTTCAAAATTCTTTTCCCCTTGTTCCATGGAAATAAAATTGTAGCTGAGCACATGACTGACCAACTAGGCACTACAGTTCTCATTCCCCATTTGAGGTAGGTATGGCCATGTGACTAAGTTCTTATGAACAGAATGTGAGTGATGCGTGTCACTTCTGGATCTGTGTTTTAAGATTTTTGTTTGTCACTCTCCATGCTCTTTCTCTCTCCTGGTGGCTGGAACCTCAAATGGTTTTGAGCCAGCTTCAACCATATGTTGACAAAAGTGCTCTTACTCTTCCAAGCCATGTATTTACAGAGAACCATATCTAAACTCTAAGCTAGAAAAAGTGTGATTCCCCTTTTATCAGCAGGTTTTCTGATCTGTAGGCCAACAGAGAGAAGTAGTTATCAACAGTCATTTGAATGACAGAAAGCTCTGCTTTACCCCGTGGAGGGTGCAGAGAAGCAAAGTTTCTGATCTTTAGGTGGAGGTCTAGTCAATGAGAGGATAAGACATACACATACACATAACACACCATGTGATGTAGAACAAATAAAAGGCAGTGACAGGGCTTCCCTGGTGGTGCAGTGGTTGAGTCCACCTGCTGATGCAGGGGACACGGGTTCGTGCCCCGGTCCGGGAGGATCCCACATGCCGCGGAACGGCTGGGCCGGTGAGCCATGGCCGCTGAGCCTGCGCGTCCGGAGCCTGTGCTCCGCAACGGGAGAGGCCGCAGCAGTGAGAGGCCCGCGTACCGCAAAAAAAAAAAAAAAAAGGCAATGACAATAATTGCTTAGAAGTTCAGGAAAAGGAGCTGGCACAATGGGCTGGGCTGATCGGGGAGGCTTGGAGTAGGGGTGGAGGGAGGTATTTTCTGAGCCTTGAGAGACTATTAGAGCAAGGAAGTAACTTGAGCCAAGGTGAGTGGGCTGAAAGACCATGATATGTTTTAGTTTGGGTTCATCCCAACCCTAAACAGGCCCTGAGGCAAGGAATCAAGTTTAAGTCCTTTATTAGGGAGGAGATTCCAGGAAACTCTTAATAAGGGAAGTGAGCAAGGGAATGGAAAGCAGCCCCCAAGGTAACATGATATCAAGTAAGTTGCTACCCTGAATAACTAAGGCTTAATTGTACTTGGGGAACTGAGGGAAACAGTGTACAACAGTGTACATGCTCGCCAGAGATATTCCACCCAGGGGTAAAGGAGCAGAGGTATATATATGCCAACTCATGACCCTAGTCATTGGTTGAGGGCTGCTGATCAGAACGTAGGGTGAATGTGGGAGTGTTCTGTCCCCAGCACTTCTGGCCACTGGAAAGGAAATACAGGTGCAGGCAGTTGGAAATCAAAGTCTACCCAGTGTACACTGTAATGGTAAAGGCAAATAGGTAGGGAGGGACCATCAACAGCATCTGCTACAGCACGTTTTCAGAAGCAAATCTGAGTGAAGTGGCTTTAGACATGTTCCCAAACTGTGTTTATGTGGTTCTGAGGTAGCAGCATTTGTAAAGAAATAAAAGATGGTAGTAAGACAAGTTTACCTAACACTGAGTAATAGTTTGAAATTGACCAGTAGATTGTGGTCCTTCCACACACAGCTTTGGTGCCTCTTCATATACTGTTCTAATCATTGCTACCGCTGAATGCTTCTCCCATATGCCTTTGATCAAGGCACTTTACTGCTCACAATCCTTGGATGGATACCAATGCTGGTACGATTAAGTCTTAACTCTAGACTTAAATTCAAGACTTCCACAATCTTTTCAACTGCTTCACTGACATTTTTCAGTATAAATTCTTCGCTCCAATCAGATTGTTTACTCACCTTCCTCCTGTTATTATGGACATGTGGAACATCTCCCACTTACTAATATTCTTCCCATTCTCCTTATCCATTTGAGCAATCCTCTTTCATAGCCATCTGTCATGGCCGTATGAGCCAGCAGTGGCCTCACTCCTTATCCCTACTGCGCAGTTCACATTGTGCCATGTCTTCTGTTTATTAACTTGAATTGTTATTTCTAACCTTTATTATTCAATTTATTTGTGTGCTTATGTCCTGGCTCCCCAGCTGGATTGTATACTCTTTGAGAGAGATAGTTCTATCCTTTTTGGGGTGGAGGAGTTTTGCTTTGAAACCGTACTGCCTGCGTTCAAATCCAGGTTCCACCATTTATGAATTTTGTGTCTGTGGGCAAGTAATTGATGCCTCAAAAGCATGGGCATTTACAGTGATCGATCCGGGAGTATAAAAAATGCACATAGGTGAAGCATCTGCCTGATACGTATTAGAAAAGTCTCTTATTGTGAGAATCGTCTTGAACGTTGACTTGTGTGGAAGGAAGGTTATTATTTAGGGCCATTAAAAGAAAGCCAGAATCCTTCTTGTTATATTAAATCATCTTCTCAAATTAAGTGCTTAGCCATCCTTATATTCTAAAAATATTTTCTAATATTATAAAATCATAACAATCAAAATCATAGTGATATTTTAAAAACAGTAATCACATACATAAGACCAATATATATCATTTTCATTGCTATATAAAAGATATATAAAAATATATATCTTTTCCCACAATGATCTTGAACACCAAAGATCATTGTGGGAAAAGAAAGCTATGCATCTGTGATTCTCCATCTCACCAGATATGCTTTCTAGGTAATGAAAATACTTGAAGTCCTACAAAAAGCAGAAGAGAAATATTTCAGAAACTAGCAAAGTACGTATACATGAAAATGTTACAAACAAGTTAGATTCTTTGTTAAAAGTTATCCTATGATTCTGAAGAGTAATGAACAAATTCTTTATGTATGTATAGACAACTTCTTCAATTTAAATAAAAATTTCAGCGCGTTGTCTTAGTTTATATTTACATTCCTGACCAGCTTAACATTTTAACAGTGTTGTAAACCAATTTTGGTTGTTAAAGACTTCTAATGAACCTGGTTCTGGTCAACTAGATGACTTAGAATGTGAAATTTGCAAAACCAAGCCTACATAGAATATCGTAAACATTAAAGAGGAAAAAATTCACTGTTTTAGCCCTTTTTTCTTCATAGTCATGTGGGTTTGTTTGAACACATTACAAGAAAGGAAAACTTTACCTGTAAGGAAAAAAATAAACTTGAGCTCTGATCTGTAATTATTTAACCTGTGGAAAGTTCACAGCCTTATTGTTGGCTATGAATACAACCTACTTCCTCCTAAAGTGACATTTGATTTGCATTTAGTACTTGATAGTGGATTTTAAACATTCTGAAGATTTAAAAGTTTTGGTAGCTTCTGTAGATGATTGAAGTTATACTACTTTGTGAGGAAAACGTGTTAGGTCTGACCTGGAGAGATGTTCTGTTAATCCTTTTCTTGTGCTAGATTTATAACAAAAAGTAGAGACTACCTAAAGCCAGAATACTTTATGTATATTATTGATATGAAAAGTTGCTAGCCATTATTTTCCCTCTTACTCATACTGGTCCCCAATTTAAACTCAAATTCTGGGGATTAATGTGAGTTTTTATGGGTGAACATGAAGACAAGAAAACAGAGCCCATCAAATACCTTCTTGGTATTTTAAGGCCACTTCATAAGGCAGGTTTTACCTGTGTGTGCAGATGTAGAAACTGAGGTCCAGAAACCTCAGGAAACCTGTCCAAAGTCACACGTCTGGTGAGGGGAGAATTAGCATCAACTCCAAATCCCATGCTCTTGTTTATGCTTGTTGATGTCTCTGCATCAATCCACATTGCCTGTATTTTATTGCACAATTTTAAGTTTACTGAGACTGACTAGAGTTATTTGTAAGGCTGTAAGGCTGGGCTTGTTTTATACTGTTTGGGAAGAATTGAAGTGTGTCATTTCTAGGACAATGAAATGTTCAGTCCTTTAGGCAGTATTCATTTTTTTCTACCCACTGGACATTTATCCTTGGTTTAAACACCCATTTCCTTCAAGATCTTTCTAATGAGAATTTGTGGATTTTCCAAAAAATATATTGTGTCAGTGACAGTTTATTCACCTTACTCGCATAGTTCGAGGAACTGCTTGTTTAAATTTAGATACTGTTTCTGATGAAATGTTTTGACAAAGTGATACCAGCTTGATACTATTTAAAATATTTTGACAGATGGGAAAATTGTTTCAGTCTGAGTTGAGCAATACTTTATTGCAGTATTTTGCCAGTTAGAAAAAAAAATGGTAAAGGTAGCCTTAATGTTCCCGAAAATAACATCCTTCCATTCTCCCTGAGAAAAGAAGGGGCTCCATTCAGTCATAGATTACAATATGTGTACCGCGTATGTTAAGAATTCAGGCAGTTAAAACAAGAGGGAACATTTGGGGATTATTTCCAAACAGGGAACATTTATTGTTCTGTAAGCAAACAGCACCTAAAGAACTTTTAGGAAGGTTTGTTGGTATAGCACTTTATCAGAGCTTTCTCATGCTCTGGAGAGGGTGCTCTTATTAATGATGCTGAATCACTAGGATTTAAAAACTGGTTGAAAAAAATCCTCAAATCCAATTACTTTTATATCTTGAATTTTTAGAATGTTAAGGTAATAAAAATATTTAAATTTCTCAAATCAGTTGCAAAGGAATAAAATACAAGTGATCTTTGCATTTTCATAATTTTAAGCAAATATGTTAAAGAGATATGATAAGGCGGTGGTTCTCAAAATGGAGCTGCTGGACCAGTAGCATCAGCATCACCTGGAAAACTTGGAAGAAATGCAGATTGTTAGGCTTCATACCAGGCCTTGTGAATCAGACAATGGTGGAGTCCAGCCATCTGGGTTCTATCAAGCCTTCCTGATGGTTCTGAGGCACACTGTAATTTGAGAACTACAGAGATAGAACAGAGGAGCTATTTTAGGTCTTCTTCAAATGATCCCACGGAGCTTCTTCAACATCTGCGATGTGGAAAGAGAAGGAATTGGTGGGGAATGATGAGGGAAGTTTTCCAGGCTCCTTCCAGCTCCTGACCTGTGTCACCTCAGAGAGTCTTGGTTTTCTATCACAAGGTTTTAGATGGGTTCTGCCACTAAACAACGTCTTGAAAACCACTGGGATACATCTTTCTTTGGAGGCCAGTGTTTGTTGGCCCAGAAAGACTTCTCAGGGTAATAGTATCTCTTTACTGTGCTCATATTATTCTATCCATGTGCTCTTGAAACTGGGTTTGGCTAGTAAAGAAAGAATTGCTGTGTGTCTCAGCAATAGCTTCATGCTCACCAGACTCCTAAGGAACATATGTGCAAATCAGAATGCCAGTTTTATTTTTCAAATTACAATGAGGAGCATAAAAATAAACATTATACAATACTCACGTTTAACTTCTCTAGTTTATTCTTACTGTGTGCAAGTTAACATTTAGAGTTGGGGATATACTTGTCCAGTGACTGGTGAAACTGATCCACTCCCCTACCTTCTGCAGAGCGCTGCAGGTGAGGAGTGGAATTAATAAGGGATTGTTCCTTTGAAACATAGAATCAAAGGCAAGAAAATCTGATATTTTCTCCAGGTCATCATGAACCTGTATAAATCTCCTTCTCTCTCTCTCTCTCTCTCTCTTTCTCTCTCTCACACACACATACACATACACACACACACACACACACACACACACACACACACTTATTATTTACTAGATTGCTGAGGGCCCCTAAATTCAGTATCTCTCTTACTTGAAGCCATGATATATAAACTTACTATATTATTTCTGTCTATTTTCTGTTTTTAAACACTTTCCAAATTATCGTTTACAATTATTTCTATAGATATTTTAATATTATTAATTAAACTTTAATAAGACCTATGTTTCTATGTAATTTTTTGCTACCATCAATTATATTATGATTTTACTTGTTTACTTTTCTGAGTTCTGCAGATGATAATGATGATGATGACAAAATAGGTTATCATTATTACAACAAAGATCACAGAAGGTAGCAGAGTGCTTACTAAGTGCTAGGCAGTATACTAAATACTTGGTATTTATTAATACATTTTTTCCCCCATAGTCAACATATAACGGAGGCTTTTAAACTTTTGAACATGACCCCCAGTGAGAAATTGAGACTTAGTAGTATGTGATCCCTCTATGTGTATCTCGTATATGAATGGAAAAATTCATGGTAAACTTTTAGTATGTTTAAAACTCATTTTTTTCTATTCTATTTTATTTTATTCTGTCTCGTTCAATTAAAGAAATGCCAGTTGTGACCCAGCAAACTGATTTTATTACTCACACTAATGGGTTGCAACCTGCAGAATGAAAAACTGTGCTATCAGATTAGGTAGTATTATTAATCCCTATTTTACATATGAGGAGATAGACATAACAGAGTTTATGTAACTTACCCAGATTTACTAAGTAGCAAATCCAGAGTTCAAACTTGGGCAGTCTGTCTTCAAAGCCCTTACTCATAACACTACGTCTGTCTTGCCTACTAAGAACATTTAGATTGTGGTACAATCAAGGAGGACTGTACCAAAGTAGAAGGGCTTAGAGCGGAAGGGTAAACATTGGCTAGGGAGTGGCTTTGGAGCCACCTTTCCATTGAAGACATGTTTTTTTTTAAACACCTTTATTGGAGTACAATTGCTTTACAATGGTGAGTTATAACAAAGTGAATCAGCTATACATATACATATATCCCCATATCTCCTCCCTCTTGCATCTGCCTCCCACCCTCCCTCTCCGGAAGACACCTTTTTAAAACTTAGAATATGTGCTTGTTTGGGGAAGCTTTTGTAAAGAGGCTGATGGAGATTAATATGGAAGGGAAGTGGCTATTGCCACCAAACCACCTTCTTTGTGCTACCTCGGGAAATTTAAATAATTCAAGAAACAGTTGGTAGAAAAGATGTTTACTCAAAGTTAAAACAGTCTTTGGTATGTGGAGTTTCCTGGTGAGTGAAGAGAAGATGAAATGGAAATTATTTGCATAGTTGTCAGGCTTTTTGTCCTGACTCCTCCTAGGGCATATAGTTAAATGTGAAAGACTGCTAACTTGGCTGAATATTCTTGGACACAGACATTATTCTTTCCCTAGCGTTACTAGATATGATTTTAAAATATGTGTTAGATATCCAGGTACAAACTGCAAAGATAGAAAAGCCATAGAGTGAAAAGTCTGTGTCTCTCCCCCTTTTTCCTTGGTTGTTCCTCTTCTCTCTCCTGAATCAGTCACTGCTACCTGTTTCTTGTATGGTCCTTCAGAATCTTGTGCTCTGTGTGTGTGTGTGTGTGTGTGTGTGTGTGTGTGTGTGTGCATTAAATGCAAACATATTTTAACACATTTTCTGTGCCTTGCTTTTATTCCCCTCATAGTACTTCTCAGAGTTTGTTCCATGTGTAGAAGTGCCGCCCTGCCTTCTCCTTTTTCACAGCTGCATAGTATTTCCTTGAATGGATTTTCTAAAATTTAACAGGTTTTCTATGAACAGACATTAGGTAACTTCTAAGCTTTTGCAAGCCTCATTATTTTACATGCAAATTGCCCTTAGGGCTCAGAGTCCTCTTTGTGGTCTTTTATTCCTAGAAGAAGATTCATAGCCCTCTACATCTTCAACAGGGACTGATGAAGTTCAGATTGTTGAATAAGTCAGGTTTGTGTCAGGAAGTTGCTTGATCTCAGTTTTATTCACTATCTATTTTTAGCTTCTGAACAGTAATCGTGGTAAGAAACCTTTGTATCTTGCCCTAGACAATTTTCTCTTGGAAGATAAAGTGGTCCCTGTGAAAGGGTTCAAGGAAGACAATTTGCTAACAGTTTAGTGGGTTGAGTAGGGAGGTTGTGTGTTTATTTCCAAAAGGACAAAATGTTTGTGCACGGAAAGTTCTATCTGCTTTATTCTTCACAACCACTGAAACTTTTTCAGATTTATTTTCTTATTATTCATGGACATTTGGAAAATTATGTGGAAGATATGTATTTTCTTAAATGCATGATTACCTACTGCTCTGTCCTACTCTTTGAAGACAGTTCCGTGAACTGCTCAAGTTTGCAAATAAAATGTGTCTTCACTCTCTGAGTTTTCTATCATCTGTGTATTTTAAGAATGTTTTAGCCAGTTTCAGACAAAGAATATTCAATATGAGTGATAATTATATGAGAAATAGGCCAGCAAGGCAATAAAGTGGAAGGTTAGTAGAAATGTATTGGTGAGTGATTTGGTCCATCCTCCATTTTTCTGACTTGATTATATTCACACTAACTCATAGATAACAAAATTGGTGCTATGTAGCACATACTCTGAAGAAAACAATGCTGCAAATTCTTTGACAAGTGATTTCAGAATTTAATATTTTCCTGTCAGGAGATTTATGACCTGACATTGAAAATTATTAAGGCTCAGATCCAAATACTTGGTTCATTTCCTCTTGCTCAGCATTTAGTAAAGATGTAGAACACACTAAACAGATATTGGTTAGCCAAGCTTGTGATTCAAGATTTGATATCCTTGTCACCATGTGTGAACTTTGGAATATTTGGATTTTAATATACGCAAATGTGTTTATAATGTGCTATGTGTTAGGTGAAAAATTATTACACATGCCAACAGTTTAAAATGCTACTCCTGAATATTTTATAAATCTCTGGAATAATAACATACCCTTAATGAGCATTAGAAGGTTTCTGCTTTCTTTGCTAAATCATATGGCCTCCACTATACTTAATACACTGCCTCAATTTATCCTTTTTGTGCTAGGAATTTCATGTTAAAATAGAAAATAATCAACAGTCCAGATTGGACTGCAATCACCTTCACATGCAAAGTTTGATTTAGAGATATTTGATACATTTTTGGACACGTTCCAGGGACCTATATGGGTTAATTTAAACCTATAGTTTGGTTGTATACAGAAGTAAAGTTAATCTAAGTGGACAGAATCAATACCCCTCTGAATTTAATTAGATGGCCAGCATCCAAGGAAGAGATTATTCTTTTTAGTATCTTTCTATCCTCTTTTCTTACAGGGTGAAGTAACTCCTTTGCCAAATTATGTTGGACAGTTCCCTGGTGACAGGCACTATAGAAACTCGTAGCTGTGCTGTTAGCAGATGAGACAGAGGGGAAGGGAATGTGGGCAAGGAAGCCATTGTATTCTGGAGACAGTAATATGCCTGCCCTATCTCCACATCACAGCCCAGCCAAGGAAACAATGTCCCATTTGCAGTGGATCTGCAGTGACTGTTTCTAAACCAAACTTGTAAATCATGATATGGTGCTTCTTTCAGGCTGAAGCATTACAGGACAGAGAGATAGGAATAGTAGGGAAATGAATCATAAATTAGAATGGACTTGCAGTTTGAGGATACTATTTATAGTTATGTTTGATAAGGGATGCCTGGAAATGTGGCAGTAAATTGAAGCTGAGGTTTTATTTCAGGTAATAACTTTCTTTTTATCTCTGTTGGAGCATGAGTAAAACAACCTAAAGGAGTTTTAGAAGGGCTAGATGGTATAACCTTCATCAGTCTTTATGTTCAATGCCATCAACGGGTTTTTATGTCACTGAGAAGTAGGTTTTTTACAATGTTTAAAGAAGGTGATTTGACTCTAGCTCCATGAAACAACTGAGTTGAGTTCTTACGGTTGATACTATAGAAATTACTTGATGGGTAGATGCCTTTTTAGCAATAAATTTAAAATAAGTTTAGTAATATTTAAGTTACATGAATATATTTCTAATTTTGTGCCTGTCTTTTTAAAAATAAATGAATTGTGACATCTGCATTTTGTAATTCATATTTTTACTGTTCATGTCATATCATCACAGATAAATATGTGTTAGGCAGCTATTATGAGGAAGGCACAGTGGAGGATTCAAGGAAACATCAGAAAGGCCTTTGTCCTCAATGGTTCTCAGAAATCTGGTTGAAAAAAACCTGGCAAAAGTACATGAAATGATTAAGTAACAATAACCATATAAAGGTTGTGGTCTTATTGTAGGTGTCATGCAGAATATCAAAACATAAGGTATTTGTCTAAACCCCTGTGTTAAAGGAAATGGATTCCTTTTTATAAGACTAACAAAGATAGAAGAAACCAACATTTTTGTTCTGTTTCATGTACCTTCTTAAAATGAACATTTACTGAGCATTTACCAGCTATCAGGCACTGTTTTATGTGTTCTACATGTATGAATTCCTTTAATCTCTGACATCTTATGAGACGGGTACTACTATTATTATCCCCTTGGAGTAGATAAAGGAGCTGGGGCAAACGATGATTCATTAGTTGCTCAAGGTCACAGAGCTCATAACTGAGGGAGCTGGGTTAGGAAACAGGCAGCAGGAGTTAACAATCAACACTCTTCACCTCCATGCTTTATACTGTCTCTCATTTTGCTTCTTATTAGTTGACACCTCTCTGCTTTAAGCTTAAATAGGTGTTCAGTTTGCCCTGGTAAAACACAGGCCTTAAGCTAGGATCAGATGCTTGAAATTTATTTCTGTAGAAAATGATGATATGTTATTTTGATGCCAGTGTTCACAGCACTACATAATTTAGTGATTAAATTAATCCCCTTTGGTGAGGTGGGGGGAGTTCTAGGAGGATAACCCCCTAACTTCAGGAAGTTGAGAGATGTGTATGTATGCAAATGTGCATTTCCTCTGCCTCCTCAGTCTTGTCTCTTCCTGGGAAGATCTTTATGATTACATGTGTCACAGATCACAGGAGATTGAATCACAGCCTTGGGTGTCCACACACTAAACAGGGACGTTTAGAGACTGCACGGAGGTATATTTGCTTTCAGCGATGGTCCTTGCCCAGTTCTCCTTTTCATCTGTACCAGCGAATCTCCACCTTGAGCATGCATCAGAGTCAGCTGAAGGACTTGCAAAATAACCCAGATTACTGGTCCTGCCTCCAGAGTTTTGTTTAGTAGGTTTGAGGAGGGACCAGAGAATTGGATTTCTGAGAAGTACCAAGTCAAGGTGAAGCTGTTGGTCTGGAGACCAGACTTTGAGAGCTACTGATTCACCGTAAAATTGTAACTGAAAGGAATTTAGGATCCCCTTCCCCTTCCTTCTCTTTGCTTTTAGGCCAGTGCTCAGTCCTTAAATGCCCAACCTTTTATTTACAAAGATTAGAAAACCTCATGAACAGCTTTCATGGACCCTAGAAAAATTCTGGTAAGTCTCTTAATAATATAATAATCATTGATAAGATATAGCACTTTTAATAATAACTGACTGCATTTAGTGAGTGCCCACTACATTGCCAGGCACTTCACTAGGGCCCACTGTCTATGTTATCTCACGTAATAAAAGAGCAAGCATAGGGATCAGTACTATTCTTATCTTCATTTTGTGTTTGGAAACTAAGGTTTAGAAAACCACCTGACTTTCTCAAGATTGCATATACAACATGAGGTAGAGCTAAAATTGCAACTCAAATAATGGATGAATTCTAAAAGCTATGCTTTTGACCACCATGCTTTTTAAAACCCATAGTGATGAGCTGAATTTCATTTAGGCTTAAAGTTTCAGCACAAAGTGTCCTTCATTCTCGTTTCTCCTTTTATTTAAGTTCTGAAGCATCCTTAAATCAGCAGGGGAAAAAATTGCATGACCACAGATTTTTCAGAGGAAATGTAAAAATGAAAATTGCTGCTTGGGATATGACTTTATCATTTGTAGTGGTTCTCTTCAAATTTCCAGGACTAAAGGATTAATGTTAAGAAAATAAATTTTTGCAGTTTGCCTTTCAGTTGTTTGTTCGCTTCTGTGCCTATTTACAAGAATTTCAAGAAGAGAGTATTAAACTTTTGGGGGATATAGACTCCTTTGAAGGTCGCTTGAAAACTCTGAGCCTTCTCCTGAGAAAGGTGCACTAAACTTTGCATACTATTCAACATCTATCTGTAGGCTCTGTGTGAAGACATTCACCTTAAAGGCAGCACAGCAGAGAAACAAGTTGGGCTTTTGTATCTGGTGGCCCTGGGTTTGCTTCCGTCCCTTCCTATTTATGTGACCTTTGGAAAGTTATTACTGAGTCTTGTTTCTTCATCCATAAAATGGTAATGATAAAAAGAATAATATCTAGCTAATATAAAATGCCTAGCTGGATAACTGCTACACCAGTGTTTCTCAAGCTTTAAGGTACCCATGAGTCACCTGGGGATCTTGTTAAAATGCAGACACTAATTCAGTAGGTCTGAGGTGAGGCCTGAAATTTTGCACTTCTAACAAGCTCTCCAGGGGCCACACTTTGAATATTTTCTCTACAAAATATGCAGAGATGTTTCTATTAATAAGTACTCTTAGGTGTGTCATACTAACAGAATATTTTCATTGATAACTTCGAGCTCAGTTTGGGGTTATCTGCTAAAATGTGTACATAAAATACATATATATTAAGAATTATGACATTTGGAATGTTCTCATTGGGAGGTAATGCATTGTGGACTGGTATTGTGCTGCACTGTACCCCCCAAAATCAATATGGAGTCCTCTTTGGAATAAGAGTCCCTTTAAAATTTACCCATGTTAAAATATTTCTGTGTGTGTAATAGTGAATTAAAGATGTGATTGGAGGCCTTTGTGTCATGTATTTCCTTCTGACAGCTAGATTTTTTTTGAGTACAGCAATAATTTACCATGAATTTATGATTATTCTAAAAAATAGGTTTATTATCTTCTCTCAAGAGCACTGCTCTTTGTATACTTTGAATCAGGAACTGCTAACATTAAGTATGCTTGATCTCTGTCTGGTAAAGTTGAGTTTTAAAGCAGACTTTTGAAGACACAAAAAGAAAGACTATATATGAATATCCAACATGAACAAAATAGTAGAATCTCTGACTTACATATATCTTTTCCAAGCATGTGTTTGCTAACTGGTTACAGTTTATCACTAATGACATGCAACCCTGCTGCTGAGTCTGTTTTCTCTGATAACTACTGAATCAACCACTGCCTAAAAGTAATGATGAGACAGGTGAAAAGCTTCTGGTAACCTGGGGAATTGTTGTGAAGTCTGGCAGAACTTTCGTTTTTTAATTTTTATTTTATATTGGAGTATAGTTGATTAACAATGATGTGTTAGTTAAGAACTTTCTACTTTAGGGAAAATCTATGGTGTAAGGCCCCACTCTGTGTTTCATTTCTTTCCATTAAACTATACTTTTGTATTGCTGAGATTTCTTCATAAATGTTATTGTTCCACCTTGCACAAATGGCTTAGTGTAAAAGTCCTTTAAAATGACTGGTTCTACTGAAAAATTTGCCTGTAAAAGTGGAAATGGAGAGAGAAGACTGCTGTCCTATTTAACTCTAGAAAATATGATAATGGTCATCAGGAGGGGCTGTCACAAATCATGCATCTTCTGATGGAATGTGCCTGCCTTCAAAATAGCATGAAACTAGGAAAAGAACCGTATCCTAGCCAGCTTCATTCCAATGTCCTGGCCTCCTTGGGAGTTTTTAGAATAGAATGGTTGTCTACATACAGCACTGATGTACCAGCATCTTTTGGATCAGAGCCTTTCATGAAATAAGGGAGAATTTGAAAGGACTGTAATGCAGGTCTAGGGATTAACTGAAAGATTATACTTTGTGTGTCATCCAATATAAAATGCTAAATAAACATCTAACCTTTTCTAAAGGTGAAATGTTTTCCCTCAAGCCAACATACTTGATCTACATCCACACCTTATACTTTGCCATTTTTAGTAACAACTGGAATGTAGATGGCATTTATTGCAGTGAGTTTTTTTATTCAGACGGAATAACGAATAACTTCAGCGATTCCAAGAGTCACCTGTGGAGATGCAAGGAGATTTAGACTTCTCAATTCTTACCACATTTATTGAAAAAGAAGTATATTGCCGTGGAGCCTAAGCATGTGGACTTTTAAACTGCTCTACCATTGACTTGAAAAAGTTCATTCTGAATTAGAAGGTTGTTTGTAGGTAGCATTAACTAATAATAATTAGAAATCCTTTTCTTGAGAGAGAAGGCAGTGAAATATTGGTATTATAGACCAGGGGCTTTGACTTCAAAGAGACCTCGGTTCATATTTTGCTTCTGTCACCTACTGGTTGTTTGAAGTCTCTCTTTTACTCAGTCTCCTCGTGTGATAGGTGGAAATAATACTACCTGTATCACAGGGTGGTTAAGAAGGTTAAATGTAAAAGCATATGCCTAACATAGTGCTTAGGACGTAATAGACTTTTTTTTAAACATCTTTATTGAAGTATAATTGCTTTACAATGGTGTGTTACCTTCTGCTTTATAGCCAAGTGAATCAGCTATACTTTACATATATCCCCATATCTCCCCCTTTTGTGTCTCCCTCTCACCCTCCCTATCCCACCACTCTAGGTGGACAGACACAAAGCACTAATCTGATCTCTGTGTGCTATGCAGCTGCTTCCCACTAGCTATCTATTTTAAATTTGGTAGTGTATATATGTCCATGCCACTCTCTCACTTCGTCCCTGCTTCCCCTTCCCGCTCCCCATGTCCTCAAGTCAATTCTCTACGTCTGTGTCTTTATTCCTGTCCTGCCCCTAGGTTCTTCAGAACCATTTTATTTTTTTTTTTAGATTCCATATATATGTGTTAGCATATGGTATTTGTTTTTCTCTCTCTGACTTACTTTACTCTGTATGACAGACTCTAGGTCCATCCACCTCACTACAAATAACTCAATTTCATTTCTTTTTATGGCTGAGTAATATTCCATTGTATATATGTACCACATCTACTTTATCCATTCATCTGTCATTGTACATTTAGGTTGCTTCCATGTCCTGGCTATTGTAAATAGAACTGCAATGAATATTGTGGCACATGACTCTTTTTGAATTATGGTTTTCTCAGGGTATATGCCCAGTACTGGGGTTGCTGGGTCGTATGGTAGTTCTATTTTTACTTTTATAAGGAACCTCCATATTGTTCTCCATAGTGGCTGTATCAATTTACATTCCCACCAACAGTGCAAGAGGGTTCCCTTTTCTCCACACCCACTCCAGCATTTATTGTTTGTAGATTTTTTGATGATGGCCATTCTGACCGGTGTGAGGTGATACTCATTGTAGTTTTGATTTGCATTTCTCTAATGATTAGTGATGTTAAGCATCCTTTCATGTGTTGCTTGCCAATCTGTATATCTTCTCTGGAGAAATGTCTATTTAGGTCTTCTGTGCATTTTTGGATTGGGTTGTTTGTTTTTTTGATATTGAGCTGCATGAGCTGCTTGTATATTTTGGAGATTAATACTTTGTCAGTTGCTTCATTTGCAAATATCTTCTCCCATTCTGAGGGTTGTCTTGCATCTTGTTTATGTTTTCCTTTGCTGTGCAAAAGCTTTAAAGTTTCATTAGGTCCCATTTGTTTATTTTTATTTCCATTTCTCTAGGAGGTGGGTCAAAAAGGATCTTGCTGTGATTTATGTCATAGAGTGTTCTGCCTATATTTTCCTCTACGAGTTTGATAGTGTCTGGCCTTACATTTAGGTCTTTAATCCATTTTGACTTTACTTTTGTGTATGGTGTTAGGCAGTGTTCTAATTTAATTCTTTTACATGTAGCTGCCCAGTTTTCCAGCACCACTTATTGAAGAGGCTGTCTTTTCTCCATTGTATATTCTTGCCTCCTTTGTCAAAGATAAGGTGACCGTATGTGCGTGGGTTCATCTCTGGGCTTTCTCTGTGTTCCACTGATCAATATTTCTGTTTCTGTGCCAGTACCATACTGTCTGGGTTGCTGTAGCTTTGTAGTATAGTCTGAAGTCTGGGACCCTGATTCCTCTAGCTCCATTTTTCTTTCTCAAGATTGCTTTGGCTACTTGGGGTCTTCTGTGTTTCCATACAAATTGTGAAATTTTTTGTTCTAGTTCTGTGAAAAATGCCATTGGTAGTTTGATAGGGATTGCATTGAATCTGTAGATTGTTTTGAGTAGTATAGTCATTTTCACAATGTTGATTCTTCCAATCCAACAATATGGTATATCTCTCCATCTGTTTGTATCATCTTTAATTTCTTTCATCAGTGTCTTATAGTTTTCTGCATACAGGTCTTTTGTCTCCTTAGGTAGGTTGATTCCTAGGTATTTTATTCTTTTTGTTGCAGTGGTAAATGAGAGTGTTTCCTTAATTTCTCTTTCAGATTTTTCATCATTAGTGTATAGGAATGCAAGAGATTTCTGTGCATTATTTTGCCTCCTGCTACTTTACCAAATTCATTGATTAGTCCTAAGAGTTTTCTGATAGCATATTTAGGATTCTTTATGTATAGTATCATGTCATCTGCAAACAGTAACAGCTTTACTGCTTCTTTTCCAATTTGGATTCCTTTTATTTCTTTTTCTTCTCTGATTGCTGTGGCTAAAACTTCCAAAACTATGTTGAATAATAGTGGTGAGAGTGTGCAACGATGTCTTGTTCCTGATCTTAGTGGAAATGTTTTCAGTTTTTAACTATTGAGAATGATGTTGGCTGTGCGTTTGTCACATACGGCTTTTATTATGTTGAGGGAAGTTCCCTCTATGCGCACTTTCTGGAGGGTTTTTATCAAAAATGGGTGTTGAATTTTGTCAAAAGCTTTTTCAGCATCTGTCGAGATGATCATATGGTTTTTATCCTTCAGTTTGTCAATATGGTGTCTCACATTGATTGATTTGATTATATTGAAGGATCCTTGCATTCTTGGGGTAAACCCCACTTGCTCATGATGTATGATCCTTTTAATGTGCTGTTGGATTCTGTTTGCTAGTATTTTGTTGAGGATTTTTGCATCTATGTTCATCGGTGATATTGGCCTGTAGTTTCCTTTTTTTGTGACATCTTTGTCTGGTTTGGTATCAGGGTGATGGGATGGTGACTTCATAGAATGAGCTGGGGAGTGTTCCTCCCTCTGCTCTACTTTGGAAGAGTTTGAGAAGGATAGGTGTTAGCTGTTCTCTAAATGTTTTATAGATTTCACCTGTGAAGCTATTTGGTCCTGGGCTTTTGTTTGTTGGAAGACTTTTTTTTTCTTTTTTTTGCGGTACGCGGGCCTCACACTGCTGTGGCCTCTCCTGCTGTGGAGCACAGGTTCCGGACACGCAGGCCCAGCGGCCATGGCCCATGGGCCTAGCCGCTCCGCGGCACCTGGGATCCTCCCAGACCAGGACACAAACCCGTTTCCCCTGCATCGGCAGGCGAACCCCCAACCACTGCACCACCAGGGAAGCCCTGTTGGAAGATTTTAAATCACAATTTTAATTTCAGTGTTTGTGATTCGTCTGTTAATATTTTCTGTTTCTTCCTGGTTGAGTCTTGGAAGGTTGTGCTTTTTTAAGAATTTGTCCATTTCTTCCAGGTTGTCCATTTTATTGGCATATAGTTGCTTGTAGTAATCTCTTACGATCCTTTGTATTTCTGCAGTGTCAGTTGTTACTTCTCCTTGTTCATTTCTAATTCTATTGATTTGAGTCTTCTCCCTATTTTCTTGATGAGTCTGGCTAATGTTCTATCAATTTTGTTTATCTTGTCAACAAGAACCAGCTTTTAGTTGTATTGATTTTGCTATTGTTTCCGTCATTTCTGTTTCATTTATTTCTGATCTGATCTTTATGATTTCTTTCCTTATGCTAATTTTGGGGGGTTTTTGTTTCTTGTTTCTTGAGGTAGGATTGTATTGCTATAAACTTCCTCTTAAAACTGCTTTTGTGGCATATCATAGATTTTGGGTCATTGTTTTTCACAGTCATTTGTTTCTAGGAATTTTTTGATTTCCTAAGTAATCTCTTGGTTATTTAGTAGTGTATTGTTTAGCCTCCATTTGTTTCTATTATTTACAGATTTTTTCCTGTAATTGATATCTAGTTTCATAGAGTTGTGGTTGTAAGAGATACTTGATATGATTTCAGTTTTTTTAATTTAGAAAAGCTTAATTTGTGACCCACGATATGACATATCCTGGAGAATGTTCTATGCGCACTTGAGAAGAACGTGTATTCCATTGCTTTTGGATGGAAGGTCCTGTAAATATCAATTAAGTCCATATTGTTTAATGTATCATTTAAAGCTTGTGTTTCCTTATTTATTATCATTTTGGATGATCTGTCCATCGGTGAAAGTGGGGTGTTAAAGTCCCCTACTATGATTGTGTTACTATCAATTTCCCCTTTAGGGCTGTTAACATTTGCCTTATGAATTGAGGTGCTCCTATGTTGTGTGCATAAATATTTACAATTGTTATATCTTCTTCTTGAATTGATCCCTTGATCATTATGTAGTGTCCTTTGTCTCTTGTAGTAGTCTTTATTTTAAAGTCTATTTTGTCTGATATGAGAATTGCTACTGCAGCTTTCTTTTGATTTCCATTTGCCTGGAATATCTTTTTCCATCCCCTCACTTTCAGTCTGTATGTCTCCCTATGTCTGAAGTGGGTCTCTTGTAGACAGGATATTTATGGGTCTTGTTTTTGGATCCATTCAGCCAGTCTATGTCTTTTGGTTGGAGCATTTAATCCATTTACATTTAAGGTAGTTATTGATATGTATGTTCCTATTACCATTTTCTTAATTGTTTTGGGCTTGTTATTGTAGGTCTTTTCCTACTCTTGTGTTTCGTGCCTAGAGAAGTTCCTTTAGCATTTGTTGTAAAGCTGGTTTGGCGGTGCTGAATTCCCATAGCTTTTGCTTGTCTGCCAAGGTTTTAAATTCTTTGTCGAATTTGAATGAGACCCTTGCTGGGTAGGGTAATCTTTGTTGTAGGTTTATCTCTTTCATCATATTAAATATGTCCTGCCCCTCCCTTCTGGCCTGTAGAGTTTTTGCTGAAAGATCAGCTGTTAACCTTATGGGGATTCCCTTGTATACTATTTGTTGCTTTTCCCTTGCTACTTTTAACATTTTTTTCTTTGAATTTATTTTTTGATAATTTGATTAACATGTGTCTTGCCATGTTTCTCCTTGGATTTATCCTGTATGCGACTCTCTGCATTTCCTGGACTTGACTATTTCCTTTCCCATATTACCGCAATCTTAAACTATAATCGCTTCAAATATTTTCTCAGACCCTTTCTTTTTCTCTTCTTCTTCTGGGACCCCTATAATTCGAATGTTGGTGCATGTAATGTTGTCCCAGAGGTGTCTGAGAGTGTCCTCAATTCTTTTCATTCTTTGTTCTTTATTCTGCTCTGCAGTAGTTATTTCCACTATTATACCTTCAAAGTCACTTAACCATTCTTCTGCCTCAGTTATTCTGCTTTTGATTCCTTTTAGAGAGTTTTTAATTTCATTTATTGTGTTGTTCATCATTATTTGTTTGCTCTTTAGTTCTTCTAGGTCCTTGTTAAAAGTTTCTTGTATTTCTCCATTCTATTTCCAATATTTGCGTCATCTTTACTATCATTATTCTGAATTCTTTTTCAGGTAGACTGCCTATTTCCTCTTCATTTGTTTGGTCTGGTGGGTTTTTACCTTGCTCCTTCATCTGCTATGTATTTCTCTGTCTTCTCATTTTGCTTAACTTGCTGTGTTTGGGGTCTCCTTTTCACAGGCTGCATGTTCGTAGTTCCCGTTGTTTTTGGTGTCTGCCCCCAGTGGCTGAGGTTGCTTCAGTGGGTTGTGTAGGCTTCCTGGTGGAGGGGACTGGTGCTTGTGTTCTGGTGGATGAGGCTGGATCTTGTCATTCTGGTGGGCAGGACTGAGTCCGGTGGTGTGTTTTGGGGTGTCTGTGAACTTGTTATGATTTTAGGCAACCTCTGTGTCATGGGTGGGGTTGTGTTCCTGTCTTGCTAGTTGTTTGGCCTAGGGTGTCCAGCGCTGTAGCTTGCTGGTCATTGAGTGGATCTGGGTTATAGCGTTGAGATGGGGATCTCTGGGAGAGCTTTCAACATTTGATATTATGGGGGGCTGGGAGGTCTCTGGTGGACCAATGTTCTGATCTTGTCTCTCCCACCTGAGATGGTCAGGCCTGAAACCCGGCTGGTGCACCAAGACCCTGTCAGCCACATGGCTCAGAAGAAAAGGAAGAAAGGAAGGAAGGAAGGAAGGGAGGGAGGGAGGGAGGGGGAAAGGAAGGAACGAAGAGAAAATAATGTTATTATGATAAAAAAAAATTATTATTAAAAATAAAAAAGCATAAAAAAAGCAAAAACAAAAAAGAAAGAAAGAAGAGAGCAACCAAACCAAAAAACCAATCCACCAATGATAACAAGCACTAAAAACCATAGGAAAAACAAAGAAAAAAAATGGACAGACAGAACCCTAGGACAAATAGTAAAAGCAAAGCTTTTGGGAAGTCTGAGGTCTTCTGCCAGTGTTCAGTAGGTGTTCTATAGGAGTTGTTCCACATGTAGCTGTATATTTGATGTATTTGTGGGGAGGAAGGTGATCTCCATGTCTTACTCCACCGCCATCTTGAAGATCTCCCCAGTAATAGACTTTTGAAACTCAAAGTCTGGCATTTGGATCAGAAGCAACCGCATTACACCAGGAAGATGCTGGAAATGCAGAATCTCAGGCCCCTCCCACAACTTCTCATTCAGGGCGAAGAGGGAGAGATTCCGTTGTTCAGGTATAACAAGCGCTCATAATAGACGAACATTAAATGTTAGTAGTGGTTGTCGTGATTGTTGGGTGCTTTACAGTTCTAAGCTAATAACCTTAAAAACACTTGATGGTTGAAACAAAAATATTTTATGGGTTTTCTTTTTTTATACTTTCTCTTTATTATTCTTTACTAACAAGAGTTTCTGTTGCTGGTGGAGATTAGTTTGGAGTTCAGTAAAACTTTCAAAATTACCTCTCATATCTTAAAATAGCATTTAGTTATTTCGTTTTTATGTTGTGAATTTAAACATAAACTCTAAAGCCAAAGAAACAGTTTAAAAGTGGACATAGTGTATTTACAAATAAAAGCTCATGTAGCAACCAATAAAATGGAAATTTGTGAATGTTTTAAGCAAATTGCCAGGAAGATTTTTAGAAATCAGATCAAATAAAATATTTGCAAATTATGCTATTTGTTGATGCCCATAAATTTAAAAATAAGTCTAACAAGTCTGCTATATTTGCACAGCTTAAATTTTTATGGGTTTCCAATATTATGGAATGAGAAATCACCATTGTAAACACTGTGCTAAATTTAATTTCTTTATTTGACTTTTACAAGTCACCAATGTAGTACTTGCAGTTTGGCCCTGGGAAAAACATAGAAAAGACTAAATTTAAGAGTCACTTCTATTGTGTTCCTCAGAAAAGTTTTTAGTCATCCAACTTTGAAAAAAAGATAAAGATGTATTTGCAATTTAGAGCTAGGGTTAAAAATTATTGAAACGATTATTGAAGGCTTTTAAAAATCTTTGCAATTATTTAAAATAATAATGTTGCCATTTAGCATTGCCATTAACAGCAGAAAGTTGCAACATTCACCCAGTATTCTGGTTTTTTTATCTTGGAACACAAACTGAGTGAGAAAAGTAATTTTCTTTTTCACATATAGAATCTATTTTAGTTAGTGCAGCAGGTTTTTGTTGTTGTTGACTGATTTTCAGCTCCAAGTTTTATAACCTTAACAACTCATGGTGGTGGGAACAAAAGATTTTCTCTCACTCTACAGCCCAAGTTATTTCAGCGCCTGCTGCTCACCACAGGCAGCCTGGCTTTTCATCAGCTTTTAACAGGCTCATCAGCAAAGCTGGGGGAGAAAAGTCTTGAGGACATTCAACCACATTGAGGTGCCCACTGATCATCAAGGATACTTACAGTAACAGCCTATTACATTTAATTAGCAAGTTTGAGTCTATTAAGAGAACTGTGAAGGGCGCAGTCAAGATGTGGGAAGATGCAGAGTTAGCATCTCCCCACAACTAGGGCACCAGCCGGCCGCTGGTGGGGGACTCTGATGCCCAAGGAGTCGGGAGGAACCCCAAAGTGAACTGGCAGCTTGTGGGATCTTGGTTCACGAGCCAGGGGTCGGGCCAAAGCTCTTGTGGTGGGAACTCTGATTCCAAACCACTGGACTAACAGAGAACCTCAGAACCCAGGGAATATTTATCAGAGTGAAGTCTCATGGAGTTCCTCATCTCAGCACCAAGACCCAGCTCTACCCATTAGCCTACAAACCCTAGTGTTGGAAGTCTCAGGCCAAACAACCAGTAAGTCAGGAATATAATACCACTCATTAAAAAAAAGAAAAAGTGAGACAGCAAAAAAATATGTCACAGATGAAGGAGCAAGGTAAAAACCTACAAGACCAAATAAATGAAGAGGAAATAGGCAATCTGCCTGAAAAAGAATTCAGAGTAATGATTGTAAAGATAATCCAGAATCTTGGAAATAGAATGGAGGCACAGATTGAGAAAATTCAATAAATGTTTAACAAAGATCCAGAAGAACTAAAGAACAAACAAACAGAGATGAACAACACAATAACTGAAATGAAAAATACACTAGAAGGGATGAATAACAGAATAACCGAGTCAGAAGAACTAATATGTGAGCTGGAAGACAAAATGGTGGAAATAACTGCTGAGGATCAGAATAAGGAAAAAAGAATGAAAAGAATTGAAGACAATCTCAGAGACCTCTGGGACAACACTAAACACACCAACATTTGAATTACACTGGTCCCAGAAGAAGAAGAGAAAAAGAAAGGGTCTGAGAAAATATTTGAAGAGATTATAGTTGAAAACTTCCCTAACATGGGAAAGGAAATTGTCACCCAAGTCCAAGACAGAGTTCCCATACAGGATAAACCCTAGGGAAAACACACCAAGACACATATTAATCAAACTAACTAAAATTAAATTCAAAGAAAAAATATTAAAAACAGCAAGGGTAAAACAAAAAATAACAAACAAAGAAATCCCCATAAGGTTATCAGCTGATTTTTCAGCAGAAACTCTGCAGGCCAGAAGGGAGTGGCAGGATATACTTAGAGTGCTGAAAGAGATAAACCTACAACTAAGATTACTCTACCCAGCAAGGGTCTCATTCAGATTCGATGGAGAAGTCAAAAGCTTTTCAGATAAGCAGAAACTAAGGGAATTCAGCACCGCCAAACCAGCTTTACAACAAATGTTAAAGGAACTTCTCTAGGCACGAAACACAAGAGAAGGAAAAGACCTACAATAACAAGCCCAAAACAATTAAGAAAATGGTAATAGGAACATACATATCTATAACTACCTTAAATGTAAATGGATTAAATGCTCCAACCAAAAGACAGACTGGCTGAATGGATCCAAAAACAAGACCCATAAATATCCTGTCTACAAGAGACCCACTTCAGATGTAGGGACACATACAGACTGAAAGTGAGGGGATGGAAAAAGATATTCCAGGCAAATGGAAATCAAAAGAAAGCTGCAGTAGCAATTCTCATATCAGACAAAATAGACTTTAAAATAAAGACTACTACAAGAGACAAAGGACACTACATAATGATCAAGGGATCAATTCAAGAAAAAGATATAACAATTGTAAATATTTATGCACCCAGCATAGGAGCACCTCAATACATAAGGCAAATGCTAACAACCATGGAAGCAGAAATCAACAGTAACACAATATGAGTAGGGGGCTTTAGCACCCCACTTTCACCAATGGACAGATCATCCAAACAGAAAATAAATAAGGAAACACAAGCTCTAAATGACACAATAGATCAGATAGCTCTAATTGATATTTATAGAACATTCCACCCAAAAGTAGCAGAATACACTTTCTTCTCAAGTGCACATGGAACATTCTCAAGGATAGATCACATCTTCGGTCAGAAATCAAGCCTCAGAAAATTGAAATTGTATCAAGCATTCTTTCTGACCACAGTGTTATGAGATTGGAAACGAATTACAGGGAAAAAAAACTGTGAAAAACACAAATATATTGAGGCTAAACAGTGCACTACTAAATAGCCAAGAGAGCACTGAAGAAATCAAAGAAGAAATAAAAAGTACATAGAAACAAATGACAACGTAAACATGACAACCCAAAACGTATGGGATGCAGCAAAAGCAGTTCTAAGAGGGAAGTTTATAGCAATACAATCCTACCTCAAGAAACTAGAAAAATCTCAAGTAAGCAATCTAACCCTACACTTAAATCAACTAGAGAAAGAAGAACAAAGAAAACCCGAAATCAATAGAAGGAAAGAAGTCATAAAGATGAAAGCAGAAATAAATGAAATAGAAACAAAGAAAACAATAGCAAAGATCAATAAAACTAAAAGCTGGTTCTTTGAGAAGATAAACAAAATTGATAAACGCTTAGCAGCACTCATGAAGAAAAAAGGGAGAGGATGCAAATCAATAAAATTAGAAATGAAAAAGGAGAAATCACAGCTGACACAGCTGAAATACAAAGGATTATAAGAGACTACTACAAACAACTCTATGCCAGTATAATGGACAACCATGAAGAAATGGGCAAATTCTTGGAAAGGTACAATTTTCCAAGACTCAACCTGGAAGAATTAAGAAATATAAACAGACCTTTCTCAAGTAATGAAATTGAAACCATAATTAAAAATCTTCCAACAAACAAATGTCCAGGACCAGATGGCTTCACAGGCGAATTCTATCAAACGTTTAGAGAAGGGCTAACACTAATCCTTCTCAAACTCTTCCAAAAAATTTCAGAGGGAGAAACATTCCAAATTCATTCTACAAAGCCACCATGACTCTGATACCAAAACCAGCAAAAGATATCACAAAAAAAGAAAATTATAGACCAATATCACTGATGAACATAGATGCAAAAATCCTGAACAGAATACTAGCACACAGAATCCAATAGCACATTAAAAGGATCATACACCATGATCAAGTGGGATTTACCCCAGGGATGCAAGGTTTCTTCAGTATACGCACATCAGTCAATGTGATACACCACATTAACAAATTAAGGAATAAAAACCATATGATCATCTCAATAGATGCAGAAAAAGGTTTTGACAAAATTGAACACCCAGTTATGATAAAAACTCTCCAGAAAATGGGCACAGAGGGAACCTACCTCAACATAATAAAGGCCATATATGACAAACCCAGAGCAAGCATCATACTCAATGGTGAAAAACTGAAAGCATTTCCACTAAGATTAGGAACAAGACAGGGATGTCCATTCTCGCTGTTCTTATTCAACATAGTTTTGGAAGTCCTTGCCACAGCAATCAGAGAAGAAAAAGAAATAAAAGGAATACAAATTGGAAAAGAAGAAGTAAAGCTGTCACTGTTTGCCAATGACATGATACTATACATAGAAAATCCTAAAGGTGCCACCAGAAAACTACTAGAACTTATCAATGAATTTGCTTAGGTTGCAGGATTCAATAGTAATGCACAGAAATCTCTGGCATTCCTATACACCAACAACGAAAATCAGAAAGAGAAATTAAGGAAACACTCGCATTTACCATTGCAACAAAAAGAATAAAATACCTAGGAATAAACCTGCCTAAGAAGGTGAAAGACTTGTACTCAGAAAACTATAAAACACTGATGATCGAAACCAATATGACATAAACAGATGAAGAAATATACCATGTTCTTGGATTGGAAGAATCAATATTGTGAAAATGACTATACTACCCAAAGCAATCTACAGATTCAGTGCAATCCCTATCAAACTATCATTGGCATTCTTCACAGAATTAGAACAAAAAAGTTTTCAATTTTTATGGAAACACAAAAGACCCCGAATAGCCAAAGCAATCTTTTTTTTTTAAAATATTTATTTATGTAGTTATTTGGCTGCATCAGGTCTTAGTTGCGGCATATGGGACCTTTTACTTGCGGCATGTGGGATTTAGTTCCCTGACCAGGGATGGAACCCAGGCCCCCTGCATTGGAAGGGCGGAGTCATAGCCACTGGACCACCAGGGAAGTCCCACCAAAGCAATCTTGAGAAAGAAACACGGAGCTGGAGGAATGAGGCTCCCTGACTTCAACTGTACTACAAAGCTACAGTAATCAAAAGAGTATGTTACTGGCACAAAAACAGAAATATAGATCAATGGTACAAGATAGAATGCCCAGAGATAAACCCATGCACATATGGGCACCTAATTTACAGCAAAGGAGGCAAGAACATACAATGGAGAAAAGGCAGCCTCTTCAATAAGTGGTGCTGGGAAAACTGGACAGCAACATGTAAAAGAATGAAATTAGAACACTTCCTAACACCATACACAAAACTAAACTCAAAATGGATTAAAGACCTAACTGTAAGACCAGCTGCTATAAAACTCTTAGAGGAAAACATAGGAAAAACATTCTTTGACATAAACCACAGCAAGGTCTTCTTTGACCCATCTCCTAGATTAATGGAAATAAAAACAAAAATACATAAATGGGACTTAATTAAACTTAAAAGCTTTTGCACAGCAAAGGAAACCATAAACAAGAAGAAAAGACAATGTTCAAAATGGGAGAAAATACTTGCAAAGGAAGCAATTGAGAAAGGATTAATCTCCAAAATATACAAATATCTTATGGAGCTCAATATCAAAAGAACAATCTAGTTTAAAAATGCCCAGAAGACCTATATAGACATTTCACTCAGGAAGACATACAGATGGCCATTAGGCACATGAAGAGATGCTCAACATCACTAATTATTAGAGAAATGCAAATCAAAACTACAATGAGGTATCATCTCACGCCTGTCAGAATTGCCATTATCAAAAAATCTAGAAACAATAAATGCTGGAGAGGGTGTGGTGAAAAGGCAACCCTTTTGCACTGTTGGTGGGAATGCAAATTGATACAACCACTATGAAAAAGAGTATGGAGGTTCCTTAAAAAACTAAAAATAGAACTACCATATGACCCAGCAATTCCACTCCTGGGCATATACTCTGAGAAAACCATAATTCAAAAAGTCATGTACCATGTACCATAAAGCTCATTGCAACACTATTTACAATTGCCAGGACATGGAACCAACCTAAATGCCCATTGACAGATGAATGGTTGAAGAAGATGTGGCACATATATACAACAGAATATTACTCAGCCATAAAAAGAAACGAAATTGAGTTATTTGTAGTGAGGTGGATGGACCTAGAGTTTGTCATACGGAGTGAAGTAAGTCAGAAAGAGAAAGACAAATACCATATGCTAACACATATATGTGGAATCTAAAAAAAAAAAAAAGGTACTGATGAACTTAGTTGCAGGGTAGGAATAAAGAGGTAGACATAGAAAATGAACTCAAGGACAAGTACGGGAGGGCGAAGCTGGGGCGAAGTGAGAGTAGCATCGCCAGATATGCACTAGCGAATGTGAAACAGTTGGCTGCTGGGAAGCAGCAGCATAGCATAGGGAGATAAGCTTGGTGCTTTGCGATGACCTAGAGGGGTGGGATAGGGAGGATGGGAGGAAGGCTCCAGAGGGAGGGGATATGGGGACATGTGTATGCATATGACTGATGCACTTTGTTTTGCAACAGAAACTAACACAGTATTGTGAAGCAATTATACTCCAATAAAGATCTATTTGAAAAGAAAAGAGAGAGATCTGTGAAGATGTTTCAAATCAGCTTTGAACACACCCCCACCCCCACCCCACCCCCAGCCCATATTCTGTGCTTCTGTGAGTAGTTTGGGTTGATCAGATACTTGACTATATTCTTTATCTTCTCTCCTCCATATTCTCCATGGTTGATCTCTTATTAAATCTGCTAGTGACACTTCCATGGAACTTGGAAATCTGTCTTTAACTCCCAGATAAAAGAGGAGCTGTATTGTGAATGTTATGAACTCTTATTTTTCAGGACAGCAATAATGGCTGAGAATCTAAAATTTTTCAGGACAGCAATAATGGCTGAGAATATAAAATTCTTTGCACTGGCTCTCCTATCCAACCCTGAAAGATGTGTCATGGCAGGACCGTAACTCTTTAAAGCATCCCTTATTGTCAGTCACTTTGACTAATCACCAATAGAGGACTCTTGAATTTGGCAAACTTGTTATTTACTCTAAAAAATGACTTTTCCACTAAGTCATGGAAATTAAGGGAACTGTCATTCCTTTTGCTGACTCATTTTTATTCCCCCATTGTTCTCTGGTGCATGAGGAGGAAGGGTGCTCTATTTTGATAGCTGTAATTTTGTCCCTCAGTGAAATTCTGAGTGGCAGCTAAGTGTGACATTTGCTCTTCATTTCACTTTGTTTCTCTCTTTGGACCTTCTCACTGTCAAAATGGTGTTGTGGAAAGAGCACTGGGCTAGAGGTAAGCCCTGATTGTTGACCCATGCTCTGCCAGTAGCTAGCAGTGTGATCTCAAGCAGTCCCATAACCTCTTTAGAAGAACTTTCCAATTTCCCAATTCCTGGCATATTTATCTAAGTCATGGTTGGCAGGAGGAGAGAGGATAGGTAACTAGCACTGACTATAAAAATATTTATCTTGGTCTTCCATGGTGGCGCAGTGGTTGGGAGTCCGCCTGCCGATGCAGGGGACACAGGTTCGTGCCCCGGTCCGGGAGGATCCCACGTGCCGCGGAGCGGCTGGGCCCGTGAGCCATGGCCGCTGAGCCTGTGCGTCTGGAGTCTGTGCTCCGCAACGGGAGAGGCCACAACAGTGAGAGACCTGCGTACCGGAAAAAAAAAAAAAAAAAAAAATTAGGTTGAACCATATGCAATGGCCATTTTTGTAGGTCAGGCAGTTTCATATGGTTTAAACTACAGTTGACCCTTGAAAAATGTGGGGGTGAGGGGCACAGCTGAAAACCTACCTGTAAATTTACAATAGGTGCTTTATATCTGCAGTTCCACATCCTAGGATTCAACCAGGCTAGGATCGTGTAGTACTATAGGATATATTAACTGGAAAAAAATCCACATATAAGTGGACCCGCTCAGTTCAAACCCATGTTGTTCAGGGGTCAACTGTAATAGATTCTACTAGCCACACTTCAAGGCCTAGGGATATTTATATACATACATACATATATATATATATATGTATATGTATATATACACACACATATATATGTATGTGTGTGTATATATATATAACAAGTTCTACAGATTTCTTAGTGATTTTCCTACTGTCACAGTCAGATCTGACTTGAGTCTACATTTTGAACTAGATGGAAATTGTTCTTAGTATCTACAACTATTTTTTTACGTTTCTTCTTTTCATATTATTCTCTTTTTTCCCAGGTTAATTCCAGGCCTTCAAAACCTTCATGATCTTCCCATCTTATCCATTCATCATCAGTCCATCTACCTCATTCATCTCCTTACGTGTCTCACATGTGTTTTCAACATTTATCATATTCCATGCACTATGTGAGATACAACAAGAAGAGCTCAAAACTGATGATAAACTCAATAACAGGCCATATGAAATAGGTGGTTTGCCTTAATGTTGCTAAAGAGAATTCCAGTTTAACCACAGAATCACTTCGTAAGCTTTTAAAGATTATGTGTGTTTATGATTGTGGAATTACAGGGTTAAGGAAATTAAATGGAAAGTGGTTTCTTGATTTGGTTCAGAGAGCACTCTTAAAATGGCAGTTATTGGTGAGTTCCAGAACGGAGAGTCCTTCTGAGAGTAACTTTATATACTGTGGCTTTTTTCAAGGTTCACATTCCTGTCTGATTTTAGGCAGCACATGAATAATTGCCTTATTAACTTCTCCTTCCTGAACTAAGCCAAGTTCCACTCAAATTGTGTGGTGAGCCTCAGGTGAGATGCACCCTGATTACAATAGAACCATATAAATGTTGGTATCCATTTTTTTTTAAATTGGAGAGCTGTAATTTTTTTGCGGCTTTGAATATTTCATTTAGAATTTATAAGTAGGGCAAAAATGGAAGTATTTCTGCATTCCATTATGTATTATCCTCAATTTCAAAGGGATACTTAACATTTCAAACTAGTTAAATTTATTTCACTCTTCTTTTAGGTGAGAATTCCTTTGAGATTTCTAGTGGAAGAAATGTATATCTTCCACAACACTAAGCCTCCCAAGGTCCTTTCTCTTTTAGTTGAAACATCTTCTAACAATGGCATGTAAAAAAAAAAAATCATCTGTAAGTAAAACTAACAGAAAATCATCCCTTCTTTTCTGTAGATTTAGCAGCATTAAACACTGTTCTCCTGTAATGTTGAATAATCAAAAAAAAATTAATTTTTTGTAGTCCAGTTCTTCAGAATTTGAATATATAAGCATTATAATTTGGATTACTTAGCTTGTTTCTTTATCATAATCACAGGTTTTGGGTATAGGAAAAAGTGTTTTTGGATATTGAGGAGGGGGTATGGAGTGTAATTTTCATGAACATAAATTATCAAAGGTAGCTAATTTTTGTGGATTACCACATTAGATACCACAGAGTCCAATTTCCTTCCAGGAGTGTGGTTAGAGACATGTTTGGTTGTCAAGGAAAATAATTTTCAGGGTGTACTTAATGTGAGCATATCACTTTGTATACACAGCAGGTCTTATCTCCGACTTAACAAGAGATTATATTTTCATATTGAAAAGGTTTAATTCTTTTAACAGAGGCAGAGTGGGTTTTGTTTGTTTTTACCTTGACAGTATGCTGGTGTGGAATCTGCTGATTGCTGATTCCACAGGGGCAAAGCTGCTTTTCTAGTTAGGGGCACAAGGAGAAGAAAACAGACAGGTATGGATACAGGCATACCTCGGAGATATTGTTGGTTCAGTTCCAGACCACCACTATAAAGTAAATATGGCAAGAAAATGAGCCACACAAATTTTTTTGTTTCCCAGTGCATATAAAAGTTATGTTTACATTATACTGTAGTCTATTAAGAGTGCAGTAGCATTATGTCTAATAAACAATATACATACCTTAAGTAAAAAATACTGTGTTGCTAAAAACTATATGAGCCTTTAGCGAACTGTAATCTTTTTGCTGGTGGAGGGTCTTGCCTCCCTGTTGATGGCTGCTGACTGATCAGGGTGGTGGCTGCTGAAGGGTGGGGAGGCTGTGGCAGTTTCTTAAAATAAGACAACAGTGGAGTTTCCTGCATCAATGGACTCTTCCATTCATGAATAATTTCTCTGTAGCATGCAATGCTGTTAGGTAACATCTATCTACAGTAAAATTTCTTTCAAACTTGGAGTCAGCCCTCTCCAGTAATGCTGCTGCTTTATCAACAAAGTTTATGTAATTTTCTAAGTTCTTTGTTATCATTTCAACAATCTTCATGGCATCTTCACCAGGGATAGATTCCATTTTAAGAAACTACTTTCCTTGCTCATCCACCAGAAGCAACTCCTCATCTGTGAAAGTTTTATCATGAGATTGTAGCAATTCAGGCACATCTTCAGGCTCCACTTCGAATTCTAGTTTTCTTGCTGTTTCCATGTCATCTGCAGTTGTTCCTCCACTGAAGTCTTGAACCCCTCAAAGTCATCCAGGAGTGTTGGAATCAACTTCTTCCAAATTCCTGTTAATATTGATATTTTGACTTCTTCCCAGGAATCACAAATGTTCTTAATGACATCTAGAATGGTGAATCATTTCCAGAATGTTTTCAATTTACTTTGCCCAGATTCATCAGAGGAATCACTGTCTGTGGCAGCTATAGCCTTATGAAACGTATGTCTTAAATAATAAGACTTGCAAGTCAAAATTACTTTTTAATCCATGGGCTGCAGAATGGATGTTGTGTTAGTAAGCATGAAGAGAACATTAATCTCATTATACATTTTCATCAGAGCACTTGGGTGATCAGATGCATTGTCAATGAGCAGTCATATTTTTAAAGGATTCGTTTTTTACTGAGCAGTAGGTCTCAACTGTGGGCTTAAAATATTCAGTAAACTATGTTGTAAACAGATGTGCTGTCATCCACGCTTTGTTGTTCCTTTTATAGAGCACAGGCAGATTAGATTTAGCATAATTCTTAAGGGCCCTAGGATTTTTAGAATGGTAAATGAGCATTGACTTCAACTTAAAGTCACCAGCTGCATTAGCCCCTAACAAGAGAGAGTCAGCCTATCCTTTGAAGCTTTGAAGCCAGACATTGACTTCTCCTCTCTAGCTATGAAAGTCCTAGATGGCATCTTCTTCCAATATAAGGTTGTTTTGTCTACACTGAAAATCTGTTGTTTAGCGTAACTACCTTCATTAATTATCTTAGCTAGATCTTCTTGTAATTTGCTGTAGCTTCTATATCAACACTTGCAGTTTCACCTTGCACTTTTATGTTATGGAGATGGTTTCTTTCCTTAAATCTTATAAACCAACTTCTGCTACCTTTGGACATTTTTTCTACAGCTTCCTCACCTCTGTCAGACTTCACAGAATTGAAGAGAGTTAGGGCCTTGCTCTGGATTAGGCTTTGGATATGGGAATGTTGTGTCTTGTTTGATCTTCTCTCCAGACCACTAAAACCTTCTCCATATCAGCAATAAGGCTGTTTTGATTTCTTATCATTTGTGTGTTCACTGGAGCAGCACTTTTAATTTCCTTCAAGAACTTCTCCTTTGCATTCACGACTTGGCTAAGCTTTTCACGAGGCCTAGCTTTTGGCCTGTCTCGGCTTTTGACGTACCTTCCTCACTAAGCTTAATCATTTTTAGCTTTTGACTTAAATGGAGAGATTTGTGACTCTTCCTTTCGCTTGAACACTTAGAAGCCATAATAAATTAGCCTAATTTCAAAATTGTTTTGTGTCAGGGAGTAGGGAGGCCAGGGGAGAGGGAGAAAGACAGGGGAACAGACAAACAGTGAAGCAGTCAAAACAAACAGAACCTTTATTGAATTTGATGTCTTATGTGAGTGTGGTTCATGGTGACCCAAAACAATTACAGTAGTAACATCATAGATCATTGATCACAGGTCACAGTAACAAATATAATAATAATGAAAATGTTGGAAATATTGCAAGAATTACCAAAATGCTGATACCTAGGCTGTAACCCAGACCAGACAAATTTGAATCCCTGGGAGTGGTGCCTGGGCCTTGTATCTTACAAAAGCTCTCATGCTCCAAGTTTTTGAGTAGCAACAACGAGTAAGGCCATGTTTCAACTCTCAAGCTTTTAACACCTGACAGGGAAGACCAGAGTACCCCACCCTGAGGCAAGTGCTACACTTATAAGATGAACAAATTTCTGGGGAGGCCCAGAGGAAGCCAGAAAATTACACACAGTGGAAGGATGTCAAAGAAGTGGCATCCTGCTGGGCCTAGAAGGATGGAAGATTTTCCCTGAGAGAGAAGGGGAGCAAGTGTGCCCAGGACAATCTCCTTTATTATGGCTCTGAGATGCTAAGAGAAAATGTGTTGATGTGATAAAAACCTGAGGTCTTTGAATCAGGCAAAACTGTGTCCCATTAGTTAGCCAAATTACTTCACCTCTTAGTGCTCAATTTCTATGTCTATAAAATGGAGATACCCACCTCATAAGGATGAGAATTACTAACAGTATTTGGTACATTGTTGGTGCTCAGTAATGTTAACTTCCTACCAAAGCTAACCTTTAAGTGGTTCATGGTTGTGTAGGGGGCTGTATACCCTTGCTACTCACAGGGTGGTTTTCAGAATAGCAGGGTCAGCATAAGTTTGCAACTGGTCACAATTGCAAGGCTTCAGGCCTCATCTCAGAACAAGTGAACAGGGTCTGCATGCTAGTAAGAACCCCAGGTGATCTGTGTGCACCTCAACTTTGAGGAGCATTTTTGTAAAGCATAAAAAGATGAATAAGAAATAGCTCTTGCCCTTATGGAGCTTAGAGGTCCCTAAAACAACTTTAGTATTTACAGAAATAATTATAATGCAGGGTATAATGTGATAAGTGACATGAGGCATCCACGCCAAATGCTAAAATACCACAGATTGTTGCAGCTCAAATTGAAAATAGTATAAAGTTCCTTTTCTTACTGATAAAGCCTGAAAGTTCTTAAAGTTACAATGAGCCCTTTTCCTTTTCTGCCATCCTCCAAATGCTATAAACTGGAAAGCTTAACATATATGTAAGTAGAAAGCTACGTTTGTTTATGCTTGTTAGGACATTTGACCTACAAGTTGAGTCATTGCCTGAGAGGAAAGGAACAAAAATGCCAAAAGGTAATAAAAATGACCCACTAATGTTAAGTCTCACAGCTGAAATAGACTCCCCAGAGAGAGATCAAGGTTAAGACAAAGCAGGTGAATGGAAATAGTACAGTTACCTTAATTTTTGATGCTCAGTGCTTTTGAAAATAAAACCCTACTTTTAAAATTCAAGAGCAATGAATAAAACAGCAAAACTGGCCTATAATTTCCCCTGTTGACATTAAGAGCAAAACATTGATTTATTAATTATTCTCCTTTTGATAGTACTGATTTCATCTCATCAAGTTTACCATTGCAAGTTACCAGAACAGTCAGAAGTAAAGAAATTTAGTGAAAGAATGTGATTAAACTCTGTATAATCACTACAATGTACTTATTATTGAAAGTATTAGCAAAATGAATTAGAGTGATCATCAAAATATAGAAGGAGATGGGCATCATTTAGTATATCTGAGGCAGAGATGTGTTATGTGTGGGATTTAAGAAAAACTGCAGTGATTATCCTACTCTTGTCACCTCCAAAAAAAACCTAAAGGAGACACAGGCTAAGTTAAGACAGAAAAAATAATTTCCATCACTTGGAATGATTCAGTCCCTTCCCCTGATGAAATGGAAATTGAGTTTATGCAGAAGCAGATCTCTTTGAATTTGAAGGCTATTTCAGTAATATTAACTGTATCATTACATTTTATTGAATTTACAGCACATATGTTTTGCTTCTTTAAGTGAGCATATAAAATTTTAAAGTCTGGGGATATTTCACTTCAATTTGTGGTGAAACCACATGGCGTAGTATAATATAAAGCAGAAATAATAATTTGAAATCACTGTTTAACTTTTTGTCACTGGCTAACAGTTGACCCTTGAACAATGAGGGTTAGTTTAGAGGCACTGACCCTCCCTGCAGTGGAAAATCTGTGCATAATTTACAGTTGGCCCTTTGTATGGTGCCTCCTCTGTATCTAGAGTTCTGTATCCGTGGATTCCACCAAGCATGGATCATGTAGTACTATTTGAAAAAATCTGAGTATGAGTGGACCCATGCAGCTCAAACTTGTGATGTTCAACGGTCAACTGTAATTAATGGTGTTTGATGAAAGTGAATCAATTCGGCTGGGTTTTGTTCTCAATACAGAGATGTTGTAAATAGTAAAAGTAATTTTCAGGTGACACGTTAGACCAATGGACTTCTGATATAGCGGAAGTGAAAATGTTCATGGTTAATTTTATTTAATATTATTTTTTTATTAGTAAACATAAAGACCTGTTATTGTCTTATTTCAAATTGCATTTTTGTCTGGTAATGGTTTTACTTTCCAGAACTTATTTCAAATTGAAATTTCCCACTTACATTCTTCAAATAATGTATATTTGAATCAAATTTCCTGAAATAATATATTTGTCTTAGAGATAACAACATTCTTAGAATTTTTTTTTTACAAATTATTTTGGTTAAGGGAAGCTTGATAACAGATATTGAAAAGTATATTATTTTCTTGGCTATTTTATGCATATTCAGTGGATGCTTCACTCTCTCCTTAGGAATTACAGATTCTCAATTCCTCTTCACCACTTATATATTTCTGACTTTGTGTCAAGCAATAAAACATGCTGGGGCTTCCCTGGTGGCACAGTGGTTGAGAGTCCGCCTGCCGATGCAGGGGACACGGGTTTGTGCTCCAGTCCAGGAAGATCCCACATGCCGCGGAGCGGCTGGGCCCGTGAGCCATGGCCGCTGAGCCTGCGCGTCCGGAGCCTGTGCTCCGCAACGGGAGAGGCCAGAACAGTGAGAGGCCCACGTACCGCAAACAAAACAAAACAAAACAAAACAAAACATGCTGGTATGTTTTTGGTACCTGGAGCAAAGGGTCTAATTAGGAAGAGGAGCATGTTCACAATGCATGTGGTCCATGTGTCACCACCAAAATGAATATATATTTTGGATTTTTCAGCACTTTTATTAAATGTTTAGATTTTTAAAAACTGTTAGAAGGGCTAGTTAAAAGTTGTATAAGTGTGGAGCATGTTTTTTGATAGAAGTTCATCTTGGCAAGCCATTTCTTTCTAAACTTTTGTCGAGTATGGACATTTTGTGGAATGCTGAGGTCTTCACAGTTGGAATCTAGATGAGAGCTGATGTTAGGTAGTTAATTGAATGCCTGAGTCATGCAGGATATTCAGGTAAACAGATCTTTCCCTTCAATGTCCTATTTTTCATCATTTCACCAGATTCTTATGATTTTGGATACCTCAAGACATCTATAAAAACAAGAGTTGAGGGACTTTTCTTCCCCATATTCCCCATGTGTTGATGACCCATTAATATAGATATGTCATGATATATCTATGTTTATTTTAACTCATTTTACATTTGACTTGTTATTTATTAGACTGACTTTAGTAAAGAAACATCTCTTTCATTTTTGATTAGTACATGAAGCTCTTATATGATTACAAATAGTTGTTTTTAGGAAAATACACTTATTTCTTAGGACAACAGAGTTATTTGCTATAAATTAAATTTAATCTGGTAACTAAAATTTTACTATTTTTTGATTTGTGTATGAGACCCTAGATATAATTGGTAAAAATATTATGCTAATCATATAGATAATCTGCAGTGAAAGCTATATTTTTTCAGTAAATATTAGTTTGAGCCATATGAAATGTCTGATATTTGACCATTTTTGACTTACAGAGATGGCAGTTGCATATGGTTCAGTCTAATACTAAAAGCCCAAACTTAGGATGTTACACTAATTAAAATAATAAAAAAACAAAACATGGAATGGGCAGCACCTCACTCTTGGGGTACACATTTTTATGCTTAAAAAACAAAAGCTAGGGGCTTCCCTGGTGGTGCAGTGGTTGAGAGTCCGCCTGCCGATGCAGGGGACACGGGTTTGTGCCCCGGTCTGGGAAGATCCACATGCCGCAGAGCGGCTGGGCCCGTGAGCCATGGCCGCTGAGCCTGCCCGTCCGGAGCCTGTGTTCTGCAACGGGAGAGGCCACAACGGTGAGAGGCCTGCGTACCGCCAAAAAAAGAAAAAAAAAAAAAAAAAAAAAAAAAAAAAAAAAAAAAAAAAGCTAAAGGAAAAACATATTTCTGAGGAAATTGCTGTTTTTATTATCATCACATAAATGTGAAAAGGCTAATCAAAACTATTAATAACCAGAAAATTGAAGGTAAAGTTGAAAAGCCTGTATCAACAAAAGTTGGATACATGTAAAAAAATACATATGAGTTTCTCTCAAATAATTTTTTGTTTCCTAGCTAACATCAAACTAACTAAACTTCCTGATTTTAATTAGTGTGGAATAACTTACTGGTTATTTTAATCTACTTTGGTACTTATTTCCTTTTTTCAATTGCTACAGGATTAGATGAAATAATTTTTTGCTGCTTTGTAAAAGAGGAGGTTGTGTTAGAAGAATTCTAAGGTGCCTTTCAGCAATAGGATGTCATACAAATAGGAAAAAATCTAACATGGTTTAAGGACTATTTATTTAAGCAGTAATTATGACTGGAAAACATCAGAGTGGAAATGGGGTATGGTTTAGAAGCCGTTTTGCTTTTTTCTGGAGTTCATTAAAATGAAATTGTAAAAACTTAAACCATGACTATTTTTCATTTTGAACTTTAGTTCCTGTTGAAATTGGAGAGAAAACCACATAGCGATTTACGTATGCTACTAGGAGAGGATGGCTACCCTCCAGGGCTTTCACAATGTGTCTCACTGCCTTTACTCATTAATTTATTAAGTGCCTGTTATGTGTCATGGCTGGTCTCACAGATTCTAGGATGTGGACCTTAGCAGTGGAGATCTAGACACTTATTTGGTTAGCATATTTGGACTAGAGCAGTCATGCAGGGAAAGGCTTGCATTAACCAAACTCACAAGATGTTAAGGTATAAACCAAAATGCAAAAATATTGATTTACAAACAGTGGGTCTTTGCTACATATGATTTAGAATGCACATGTGAACCTACTCAGCACTGTCTCACTGAAAGTTACTCTACAGGGAAAATCAACTTATAACCAGAAGGCTGCTTGGTAGTAAGGCCCTAAGAGGGAATGGAATGAATTGTATGATTCAGTGTTTGATATTGGTCTCTGACATTCTGATGCCTCCAATTCTACCACAGTGATGCACCTGCCAGAGGGACCAGATTGCTCAAGATTTTGGACCAGATTATGCTTCCCGTAAACAGTACTCGCATGTAGATTACTTCTTTAGAAGAATTCCCTTACTTTTCTCAATTTCACATTACACTTTCCTCCCTGCCTCAGTATTTTATATAAGTTGACTAACCTAAGACCTAGTACCTGGCCCCATAAAGCACCTCAAGTTTAAAAAATTGATACTACCATTTAGCTACCTACAAAATTATTATTTTTGCTTTAGGAATAGTACATACTTTACTTCTGAGCTACTTTGGGTATAGTTTATCACTTCATTCTAAGGTCTGTGTGTGTGCGTGTCTGTGTGTGTGTGTTTGTGTGTGTGTGTGTGTGTGTGTGTGTACATGCGTCTAATGGGAAGGGCATGATACCTTCCATGCCTTGATGCTTTGAGAAAATAAATGTTTTCTGATTTTATTATTTTGCAAAAGTTCTGGATATGCTTATGCTTTCTTTCTTTTTTTTTCTTACTTTCCAAATAAAGATTTAGATCATGAAGTTTCTTTCTAGAGACATAGCTTCAAAACTAAATGAAACTCAGAGTATCCCTAAGTCATCCCAGTTTAGTGCGGCTCTTTATGATGATAGTGAGTATGTGTGTTTTGCAGAGGTAGGTAGAGAGAAACTACATTGGAACTCTTGAAAGTCATACTTCAGATTCTTAGTCATTTTTCAGGGACTTGAAACTTATTGTTGATCCTAGTTTAATCTTCACTAAATGGATGATTTTTTTCTCCTAAAACCACTGTCCAATTATTGAAATTAATGCATATACAAGATATCTGACATGTAAATAGAACCGATAATTTTAGTATTTTGCCATAATCCCTTAAAGCATGAGTTGGCAGTGTAGACAAATGGGTTGAAAAAGATACCCGCTTCAGAAAAACCCAAGAGAATTAATCTTTCAAAATTCTTCTGAAACCACCAACTTCCATTTTCTATTTTATTTTTCTATACCTCAAGAAAAGCCAACCAAAAAGCTATTTCCCCTCCACCCTCTCCCCCCTTTCTGAAAATAATTCACTTTTGGTTTGTTACCCTATATAACACATGCCAAAATTCAGCTCCGAATGAATTTTTGTAGCCAACTTAGAACCCCAAAATAGAAACTGCTGACAGTTCCTTAAATACAGTAACACTGGCAGGTGACTTGGTAATAAATTCACAAGCTTAGAATCCACAAAACAATAAAGTTATGCAAATTGGGGCATGTAGGGAGAATAATCTGAAATAAAAGGCAGAAGAGTAAGTTTAGCACTGTGGCATCCTGTTTAACTAACACAGGGCAAATCACTCTGAGGAGAATCATAGGGAAATTTAAGATCAAGGAGGGAGAGATATGGACATAATAAGTAAATGAGTACAGCTTAAGCTGACCAATTAACAATTGATTTCCCTATTACCACAACCATAAACAGAAATGAGAAAATGACCATAAAGTTTCACATTGCAGGTATAAATAACAAAAGGCAAATGGAAAATAAAAAAAGACCTAAACTGATTGAAGTTATCAAAGTTGCTTTGCTTTAATTGTTCCTTCAGCATCATGCCTATCAGTCATATTCAGATTAGTTGTTTAATATTAGTCGAATAATCAAGCATGTGATACACTTTGAATCCCATTTATTTTAAATATCCCTGCTTAATTATCTTTTACTTTTGTTATTAATCGCTGATACTTTTGTCATAATGGAAAGTTTTTATTTTTAATAAAAAGAAAAGGCAACATGTTCAGTTAACTTATTTTTAGGAAATACACATTTTCAATTAAAATCACACTAATAATCACAGACAGAAGTGGAGCTGAGGACTATACCTTTTGTTAGGTGTATGGTAAAATGTAACCGTTTGGACCTGTACTATGGCTTGTAGGATGTAAAGGAAATATTTAACTTTTTCTCCTTTTTGTTTTTATCACCTTTAAGTAACTCCCAAAGAAGTACAAAATGGCTGTTGTGTGCACAAGAAAAACCCATTAGAATAATGATTATAAATTAATCATCCTATTCAAGGTGAAGACATAGTGGATGACTTAGTACAAGTTCACTGGAGATGGCACCATAACTACCCTTTATCATACCATATTCCACTACCTAGCTCTGTAGTCTGGCACTTGACTCAATAAATATCATCTGAAATAAAGAACAATATCATTTGCAAATTTAGTAGGCTCACAAAAATTGAGTTCAGCGGTGTGGTGGGGACCGTCATTGCAAAGTGTCTCAGGAAAGGGGGGTCTAGAGAAACCTCTAGAGTTAGATGCTAACTAAGGTCAGAGAGCCAGGACTGGAACACACATAACAGAGTTCGGTCAGCCTCAGTATACCTTTCGTGACCATATTTTCCAAGCGTTCAAAAGTTTAAGCTTATTTAAAAATGGTGCCATTTATTTTCTTTAAAGTTCTCACTAAAATTCTTTCTGGGAGAGGAGTAAGGACTTTATACAGATACTAAATAATTTTCCTGATTATTCCCTTACTTAAACATTTTCAAACTAACAACCACAGTATTCTTGTGGAAACAAAGCTGACCAGTAAATATTATACCATGGACTGAGTGACCAGAGTTCCCCTGAGAGACTTCCTCTTCCCAGCTAAGACAATGTTTCATTTTTTCAGAAGTCTGTAATTTATAGCTGTGTGTGTATGTATGATTTTTCTAAAAATCTCCTCCCTAGTCACTTAAACTTGATTGTTGCTTTTCTTCTGGCATACAATTTTTCTAAGAAAATTAATGAAAAATACTTAAAATTAGTGAATACATTCCATAACTGGGCCAAATAAACCTGGGAGAATGTTGGAAGGGTACTATGGCGGCAGAATCCAAAGAAAAATTTCTGCCCCGGCTACCCTGCCCAGGGAGTGAGACAGTATGCAAATCATTGAACATATGTAGATTTCAATTAATGCATCTGTAAAATACTTTTTAAAAAGTTAATGGTTATTTAAGTGGTTGAAAAATAACACCTCATTTTGGCTGCTTTTTATGTCGAAGCTAAAGGAAGTTATCCCTTTTCATGTACAGTAGAATGTGAGCTAATAATTTTGTTATGGGCAGAGAAATCAACATGTGCCTTATAACACTGAGAAAGTAGAGACCTGCTCTTTATTTCAGAACTGGAGGACCCTTTAACAAAACATCCAATGTGAGGAGATAAACTTACACAAAGATCTTGACACAATATGTTTACTGTAGAGTGAGAAGTCTGTTTATCATGTCAAATTTAGTTGCTTATATTGTTAGGTATTAAGTTATGTGCCAAAAGATACTACCACAGTTTTCTCTGATCACAGTGTAATAAAACCAAAAATTATTAACAAGCTATAACACAAAAATAAACAGTTACTTGGAAGAAATAAGCCATTAAAACCTATTGGGTCAGATGCAATTAAAACTGCAATCGTGAGTCATTTAGAAAATAATAACACTATTCAGGGGAAAAAAACCCTCCTGAAATACAGGAAAACTGTACTCACAGGCAAATATATAGTGCTAAATAATTTCACTTTAAACTATAAAATATAAAAAATATTTTAGGAACTTTTAAAAAATATGAAACTTAACATGAAATATAAAGGGAAATTGGATGAGATAAAAAACAAAAATTGAAAAAACCAGTGAAAGGTTGAGTTCGTATATACAAGAGCTGGTTCTTAAAAATAATACTTTAAAAACTTTGGAAATAAAACTAAGGGAAAATATGAACCATGGTTATTTTTTAAGTGAATGAAAAGGTTGAAATAAAATATAAATTTTAATAAAAATAGAAATTATAAGCTAATTCTCTGTGAAACTTGATAGCAAGAAAAATTCAGTGGATGGCCACTTATAATTTTGGAGTAAAAATGGGCAATATCTGAAGTGGAAGAAATTTTTTAAAACCTTATTTAAGAATTAATCCTCAGAGTGTTTTTACCAGTAAGTTTTTCAAATTTTTAAAAAAGTAAATTCTTGTTTGTGTGAATAGAAATTGATAGGTGTTCCAATTAAAAATTTGAAGGTCACATAATCCTGAATCTAAAATCTAACAGAAATTATCACAAAAATATATATCTGTAGATCAATCCCTTTTGAATTTTGAATAAATATATAGGCCAAAAGTCTAAGCAAAGTGTGGCAAATTAAATTTAGCAATATCTTAAAAGAATAATTCACCTCAACCAGGATGGCTTCATGTCAGGAATTCAACAATAATTAATTACAGAAATATATCAAAAGAAAAAAATCTCACTAGAGATGAGTAAAAAGCATGAAAAAAGTCAATACCTATTCCTAGGTGAAAATATTAATAAACTAGAAATAAAATAACCTTCATGATGTAAGAAAATGTATCTAAATCAGACAGCATCACAGAGGGAAATGCCAGAGGCATTCTTGCCAAAATCAGGGTATTTTTATATTTGATGACATATTAAAGATTATTGGTGATAGTTACTTTTTCAAAATATCCAATAGGTTTTTTTCCAGTGTATAAATGAAAACATCTGTCTCCATTATTTCCAGAAACCCGATTAAAGTAGCAATAAAAATCTAAAAGTATAAACCCACAGAAGGGAGAGAATAGGAAAGGAGTAATTGTGGAGAAGGGAGGCCAACAAATTTTGGAAGATAGGAGGATGGTAGAGGAGTGGTGACTATCTTAGAACCATGGAGGAAACCCAAACTCAGTGTCTACAGGGAGGGTGACATTAAGAAGAAAGATATTTTGTTCCCCTAAATCATCAAGGATTATAGGTGGGGGATAAGGCAAAGGGGTGAATATAATGGTTGGTTGAAAGTTAATATTTAAGTAGTAGTTCACCAGTTCACTCCTCTCTCTTCTTGGCCTCACCACCCTACGTAGTCAGGAAACTACTCATCTACTTGCCCAGCAGGGTTTGGGGAAGTTGATTATTTGAAGAAATTAATCCATAGAGTCTTGAGACTTTGGGACACCAGGGTTATGGAAAGCTGGGGAGAGGAAAGGCATTGATAAATAGGGGATTAAGTGAAACTCTATATACTAAGTGTGAGAATTGTCCACCTACTTCCCACCTGCTGGCCAGAAGGTCTGATCTTTCAAAAGAACTTTGAACTTTAAAGAAAGAAAGAAAACCTCACAAACAGGAAAGGAAAAAAAAAAAAAAAAACTCAAAAATATATTTAATGCAGGGAACAGAAGAAAATTTAAACAATTTAATAGTAGCCTCAGAGAGATAAGAAATACATTCATTAAACAAGAAAAGGATGCTTTTTTTTGTCCTACCATAGATCCTTTTTTCTTTTCCTTTCTTTCTTTGACTCTTTTCAGATCTTTCCACTTCTTAGTACTACATAATCTTTATGCCACCAACAATCCTAGGTTCCAGTCTTGTGGCTTCTTCAGCTGGGAGGACTGAGACTGAGAGATTCCCATCTTCTGAGTCCTCCTGGATTGTTCAAGGATGTGTTCTAAGAGTAGATCAGGCGCAAGATAGTCCTGATATAGATGGATTTGCTGAAAACCCTAGTCCAACGGAGAATGGCTGTTTTTGATTGCCTTAGCCTCTAAGATATTACTAGAGACTGGGAGAAGAAAAGGGTAAGAATTAGACATTTCTAATTTCAAAAATGTAGGAAAAACATTATGGAAGAGATTAATCGGGAAAGTAGACATTCTCAGGTAAGGGGTGGGGATAAATGCTGAGCTGTTTATCTTTCTATGAATGCTTAGAGCATCCTTCTCATAGAAGGAGGTTAAGAGAATAGGGCAGGACTACAAGCCATGCTGTATATAGAATGATTCCAATTCACTACATTCCTATCTATCAGCAGAAGTGATGAGTGGGGAAGGGATCATGGCAGATGCAATGATGGGGGAGGGAATTTTTTATGTTTGGGAAGCTAATCCAAATGTAAGGGGCAAGTGTTGGTCAGTCATGAATTAGTATAATTCAAAAAGCTGTTCAGCCACACAAACATTTTGGGTTTGCAGTTTTTTTACTTGTTTATTTTATTGTTCATGATGTCATACAAATGATATAAATTATATAATTTAAAAAAATATGTACCTCAAAACAGTTTCAAGTTTTTTTAGGAAAGTTGGGAATTCACCTTCTCTAGTCAGAGTGCCTGGGATGGCATTTTCACCCAACTACTTGCTAACTACTGGACCTTGGATAGTGTTTTAACTGCTTGTGCCTCAGTTTCCTCACTTGCAAAATTGAGATAATAATAGTACATAGTGCACGTGGTATCAGGATAAAATATTATTTTTATAATAAACATTTTGGTCTCCTCATTTTATCTTCCCCTTGAGATGTTGCCTAGCTCTGATTATTCATTTGTTGTATCTTAACCTCTCTTTTTACTTCTCATGTTTTAATATTCAAACACTGAGGTAAATGCAGTCCATGTATATAACTATATACCAGCAGACAAGGCACTATGAGATGAATTCTATAAACAGAAGCTTGTTAACATATCATCCTATATATAGTAAATAATAATATCTTCATTTCAACATAGGTAATTTTCACTATGAATATATGTAAAATTCTTCTCACTGTATTTTAAGGAATTACAGTGGTAGAAATTTGGTTGCAATCCTAGCCATTTGGGAGAGATTTAATTATTATTGCTAGGTTAATCTCATGCTAAAGATTTGTAGAAAGTCTGTCTCCAAGTTGAGGATGGTATGGATGTAGATGGTAAGACTGATGATGAGTGAAATCTGAAATTTTACCATGATAATTTCATGTTTCATAAGCTGGCAAATGATTCCACTATTTATTCCTCATCTATTTTCTTTTGAGGAAGCCAATGGGACATTAAGTTCTTGTGGATGTATTTCTTTAAAAAGTAGCGGTGCCATACCACGACCTGTCATTATTTAAAAACTGTGACATTCTGACAGTGTGTCAGAAAGAGTGGTAGCTGTATGAAATTTACATGCCTAAGTTTGTAACTAAAACTAATTAGTCAGAGAATATTTTATAATTACCAAATTAAAGAACTGTATAAAGTAAAATGAGCTCTGCATGTGCCTAGAAACATAATCTCTTAATGCTTTTGTTAGTTTTTCTCCAATGATATTACTTGTAAGATTTTATATATA